>NC_088397.1:4033956-4051456 GCF_034236695.1 Oncorhynchus nerka
TTCAGTGCCCCCCTTCGAGTGCCCCCTTTCGAGTGCCCCCCTTCGAGTGCCCCCCTCAGTGCCCCCCTTCGAGTCCCCTGGACTGAGAACCGTTGCTCCTCGTTGGGAACTCTTCATATGCAGACAGGCTTTCTCAGCTCTCTGTATCAGAGGACAGAAAACCTCACAAGAAATAGACTTCATTATACTCGAATTAGACAGCACCGAATATGATGTTCACTGTCCTCACTTCTAAGGACTGGAACTGCACAAAAGTCCCTGCTCTATAGAGAATATATACAGAATAGCTGGGCCTGCTATCCTTTCACCCTCATTCCATGGCTGTTAACTAGCTACCTACACATGTATTTTATAGTAATAAATATATCAAGATAGCTAGCTCATATGAGCACTTAGAAGAAGTTAGGTAGCTGGTCAAATGTAATTAGCTCAACTAGCTATCTATACAGTATGTACTCTAAATGCTTGGGGTTTCAGCTTTGGTGTCGTCAAGCAGCTCATTTGAGTTAAAGTGCACTGTAGCTAGTTACTGTAGCTAGATACTGTAGCTAGTTACTGTAGCTAGTCACTGTAGCTAGTTAGAGCCTGGGCTAGTTACTGTAGCAAGCACCAGAAATAGTCCCTGGAACTGCTAGATCTTGTAGCTAGTCACTGTAGCTAGTTGAGACACTGTAGCTTTGTAGGGTTAGTGGCACTGTAGCTAGTCACTGTAGCTAGTCACTGGCTAGTCACTGTAGAGTAGCTAGTTACTGTAGCTAGTTACTGAGTTGCTAGATGACTGTAGCTAGTTACTGTAGCTAGTCACTGTAGCTAGTTACTATAGCTAGCCACTGTAGCTAGATAGTGTAGCTAGTTACTGTAGCTAGATACTGTAGCTAGTTCCTGTAGCTTGTTACTGTAGCTAGTTACTGTAGCCAGTCACTGTAGCTAGTCACTGTAGCTAGTTGCTGTAGCTAGTTACTGTAGCTCGTTACTGTAGCTAGTTACTGTAGCTAGTTACTGTAGCTAGTTACTGTAGCTAGTTCCTGTAGCTAGTTACTGTAGCTAGTCACTGTAGCTAGTTACTGTAGCTAGTCACTGTAGCTAGTTCACTGTAGCTAGTTACTGTAGCTAGTTACTGTAGCTAGTCACTGTAGCTAGTTACTGTAGCTAGTTACTGTAGCTAGATACTGTAGCTAGTCACTGTAGCTAGTCACTGTAGCTTGTTACTGTAGCTAGTTACTTTAGCTAGTTACTGTAGCTAGTTACTTTAGCTAAATACTGTAGCTAGTTACTGTAGCTAGATACTGTAGCTAGTTACTGTAGCTAGTCACTGTAGCTAGTTACTGTAGCTAGTCACTGTAGCTAGATAGTGTAGCTAGTTACTGTAGCTAGTTACTGTAGCTAGGTACTGTAGCTAGTTACTGTAGCTAGTTACTGTAGCTAGATACTGTAGCTAGTTACTGTAGCTAGATACTGTAGCTAGTCACTGTAGCTAGATACTGTAGCTAGATACTGTAGCTAGTCACTGTAGCTAGCCACTGTAGCTAGTTACTGTAGCTAGTCACTGTAGCTTGTTACTGTAGCTAGATACTGTAGCTAGTCACTGAATTCTTGACGCACAACCTGAGGATGCTGCCGTATCCTGCCGTATCCTGCCAGGTACGCCCACAAGCGAGCCACTCAGGTGGAGAATGACTCTTAGAAGAGGGAGATGAATGAGTTTGGGAATAACAGTCCAGGCTGTCCAGGCTGTTGCTCTGAGACCGGCATAATGATGTAATGAAACGAGCAGGGAGCGGGTTTTGAACCCTCAACATTCTAGCTCGATGTCCAGCACGCTATCAACCTACCCCAGGTCAGCAATTCATTTAATTGGACTTTACAAACAGCAAGAGGGTTTAATTGGAGCATATTTCTTCAGAGCCTAGACCTATATTAAAACAACTTAATGACATTATGATCTGGTAATGTAAAAGTCTTATAATGACATTGTCTTCTATTGTTTTGTCCTCGTGTATCTGTTTTTCAGCATAAAGTACCCTGCAGCCACATAGTGTGGATACCAGGTGAGACCACACACACACACACAGATTCCTGTTGAACACAGTCTCTTTAATTAACTACCTCATTTTCTCAATAACAGTCTCTTTCCTTCACTTCATTCCTCTCTCTCCCTCTTCTCCCTAAATCCTCTAGGTTATATCAGCTGTGTCGGTGAACCCCTCCCGCGTCTAAAATGGCTGACACAGATGCCACAGCATGATCATACTGTAGGTGAGAGGTCACTTGGTGGGGGTCAACAGGAAGTATTATTAAAGAGATGCATTGAAATACAGATAGAGATGCAGTAGTCCCAGAGTTAATGATCCCAGGTCAGTTTATATTATACAGGAAGTATTATTAAAGAGATGCAGTAGTCCCAGAGTTAATGATCCCAGATCAGTTTATATTATACAGGAAGTATTATTAAAGAGATGCAGTAGTCCCTGAGTTAATGATCCCAGGTCAGTTTATATTATACAGGAAGTATTATTAAAGAGATGCTTTACATTGAAATACAGATAGATGCAGTGGTCCCAGAGTTAATGATCCCAGGTCATTTTATATTATACAGGAAGTATTACTAAAGAGATGCTTTACATTGAAATACAGATAGATGCAGTAGTCCCTGAGTTAATGATCCCAGGTCAGTTTTGCATTTCACCTCCTGATGATTATGATGACTGACCGTGTTAGGAATTAAAGAGATGCTTTTTAAACAAGGCTTAATAATCATGCTCTCTCTCTCTATCCATCTGTCTCTCGTCTGTAGCTATGTTTTGATGTGAGAGAGAAGCCAGTCCAGTCAACGTCACTCACCCACTCTTAATATAACCTTTGAGCCAACTGTCTCTCGCAAGGCTTTTATGTAGGACACTAGTGTAATTTAATATAACGATGAACTGAGAGAATATTGAGGCAGCACTGTAATTCTTAATCATATTGTAGCTCCTCTGTTCTTACTCTTTCCCTTTCTGTCTCCTACTCTCTCCCCACCTCTCTCCCCACCTCCTCTGTTCACTTTCTGTCTTTCCCTTTCCCCCACCTCCTCTGTCTCCCCCCACTCCTCTGTTCTTACCTCTTTCCTTTTCTGTCTCACCTCCTCTGTTCTTACCTCTTTCCCTTTCTGTACACTCCCCACCTCCTCTGTTCTTACCTCTTTCCTTTCTGTCTCGTACACCTCTCTCCCCACCTCCTCTGTTCTTTCCTTTCTGTCTCGTACACCTCTCTCCCCACCTCCTCTGTTCTTTCCCTTTCTGTCTCGTCTCTTTCTCTTTCTCTCTCCCCACCTCCTCTGTTCTTACCTGTCCACCTCCTCTCTGTTCTTACCTCTTTCCCTTTCTGTCTCCCCCCACCTCCTCTGTTCTTACCTCTTTCCTTTCTGTCTCCACCTCTCTCCCCACCTCCTCTGTTCTTACCTCTTTCCTTTTCTGTCTCTTACCCTCTCTCCCCACCTCCTCTGTTCTTACCTCTTTCCTTTCTGTCTCGTACACTCTCTCCCACCTCCTCTGTTCTTACCTCTTTCCCTTTCTGTCTCGTACATTTCTCTCCCCAACTCCTCTGTTCTTACCTCTTTCCTTTCTGTCTCGTACACCTCTCTCCCCACCTCCTCTGTTCTTACCTCTTTTACTTTCTGTCTCCCCACCTCCTCTGTTCTTACCTCTTTCCCTTTCTGTCTCGTTCACCTCTCTCTGTCCCACCTTGTTACTGTTTCCTAGTTACTGTCTCCCACCTCCTCTGTTACCTTCTGTCTTCTGTTTTTCCCTTTCTGTCTCGTACGCCTCTCTCCCCACCTCCTCTGTTCTTACCTCTTTATTTCTGTCTCCCACCTCCTCTGTTCTTACCTCTTTCCCACCCCTCCCCACCTCCTCTGTTCTTACCTCTTTCCCTTTCTGTCTCCTGTTCTTACCTCTTTCTTTCTGTCTCGTCACCTCTCTCCCCACCTCCTCTGTTCTTACCTCTTTCTGTCTTGATAGATGAATTTCTTACTATCTAGCTCTGTCTCACTCTTCTTAGCCACCTCCTCTGTTCTTACCTCTTTCCTTTCTGTCTCCCCTCTCCCCTCCTGTTCTTACTTTCCTCTGTCTCGTACACCTCTCTCCCACCTCCTCTGTTCTTACCTCTTTCCTTTCTGTTCTTTTCCCTTTCTGTCAGCTCTCTCTCTGTTCTTACCTCTCCCTTTCTGTCTCGTACACCTCTCTCCCCCACCTCCTTGTTCTTACCCTTTCTGTCTTGTAACACTCTCTCCCCAGGTCCTGTTCTTTCCCTTTCTGTCTCGTACGCCTCTCTCCCCACCTCCTCTGTTCTTACCTCTTTCCCTTTCTGTCCCCCACCTCCTCTGTTCTTACCTCTTTCCCTTTCTGTCTCGTACACCTCTCCCCACCTCCTCTGTTCTTACCTCTTCTCCCTTTCTGTCTCCCTTTACACCTCCTCTGTTCTTACCTCTTTCCCTTTCTGTCTCGTACACCTCTCTCCCCCACCTCCTCTGTTCTTTCAGGCTTTCTGTCTTGACACCTCTCTCCCCACCTCCTGTTCTTTCCCTTTCTGTCTGTTCTTTTCCCTTTCTGTCTCGTACACCTCTCCCCACCTCCTCTGTTCTTACCTCTTTCCCCACCTCAGCTGTTCTTACCTCTTTCCTTTTCTGTCTCGTACACCCTACCTTCTGTTCTCTGTCTCTTTCCCACCTTCTGTCCTCCTCTCTCCCCACCTCCTCTGTTCTTACCTCTTTCTTTCTGTCTCCCCACCTCCTCCTTACCTCTTTCCTTTCTGTCTCAATCTCTCCCCACCTCCTCTGTTCTTACCTCTTTCCTTTCTGTCTCCCCACCTCCTCTGTTCTTACCTCTTTCCCTTTCTGTCCCTAACCTCTCCTCCCCACCTCCTCTGTTCTTACCTCACTTTCTGTCTTGTACACCTCTCTCCCCACCTCCTGTTCTCTAAAAATGTCTTAATGACCTCTCTCCCCACCTCTTTCCTTTCTCTGTTCTTACTCTTCCCCACCTCCTCTGTTCTTCCCCACCTCCTCCTGTTCTTACCTCTTTCCTTTTCTTAGGTCCCAGAGTTACCTCTTTCCTTTTCTGTCTGTACACCTCTCCCCACCTCCTCTGTTCTTACCTCTTTCCCTGCAGTAGTCTCCTGATTAATGATCCCACCTCCTTTCCTCTGTCTTTTCCTTTCCCTTTCTGTCTTGTAGACCTCTCTCCCACCTCTGTTCTTTCCCTTACGCCTATATTATGTTCTTAGGAAGTATTATTAAAGAGATGTTCTTACCTCTAGTTTCTGTCCAACCTTAATGATCCCACCTCTTTCCCTTTTATATTATACAGGAAATCCTCTGTTCTTAAAGTACACCTCTCAGTGTCCCTGAGTTAATGATCCCAGGTCAGTTTATATTATTTCAGTTCTCACCTCTTCCTTTTCTGTATTAAGACCTCCTCTGACCTGTTCTACCTTTTACCTTGAAATCCCCATCCTCTGTTCTCCCAGTCTTAATGATCCCAGGTCATTTTCTATTATACAGGAAGTCTCCCCATTCCTCTGTTCTTACTAAAGAGATGCTTTACCTTGAAATTTCAGATCTTGACACCTCTCTCCCAGGTCAGTCCTTTATGATCCCTCTCTCCCCACCTCCTCTGTTTCTGATGATTATGATGACTGACCGTGTTAAATTCTTTTAAACAAGGCTTAATAATCACCTCCTCTCTTTCCTTTCTCTATCCATCTGTCTCTTACCCTCGTCTGTAGGTCCTGTTTTGATTCTGTCACCCAGTCCAGTCAACGTCCCTTTCTCACCCCCACTCTTAATATAACCTTTGAGCCAACTGGGGGCAAGGCTGATTACACCTCCTCTGTTCTTTCTTGCGATGAACTGAGAGAATATTGAGGCAGCACTGTAATTCATTAATCATATGGTCTTCCTCTGCTCCTCTGTTCTTACCTCTTTCCTCCTCTTTCTGTCTCGTACACCTCTCTCCCCACCTCCTCTGTTCTTACCTCTCTGTTCTTTCTGTCTCCCCACCTCCTCTGTTCTTTCCCTTTCTGTCTCTCCCCCCACCTCCTCTGTTCTTACCTCTTTCCTTCTCTGTCCCTCTTTAACCTCTCCCCCCACCTCCTCCTCTGTACCCTCTCTCCCCACCTCCTCTCTTTCCCTTTCTGTCTCGTACACCTCTCTCCCCACCTCCTCTGTTCTTTCCCTTTCTGTCTCGTCGCATTTCTCTCCCAACTCTCTCTCCCCACCTCCCCTCTGTTCTTACCTCTTTCCCTTTCTCTCTCCCCACCTCCTCTGTTCTTACCTCTTTCCTTTTCTGTCTCTTACATCCTCTCTCCCAGGAGCACCTCCTCCTTTCTGCCTCTCTCCCCACCTCCTCTGTTCTTACCTCTTTCCCTTTCTGTCTCCCCACCTCCTCTGTTCTTACCTCTTTTCCTTTTTCTGGTTCTTATTCTCTCCCCCCCCACCTCCTCTGTTCTTACCTCTTTCCTTTTCTGTCTCAGTACTCTCTCTCCCCCCACCTCCTCTGTTCTTACCTCTACCCCTTTCTGTCCACTCTCTCCCCCACCTCCTCTGTTCTTACCTCTTTCCCTTTCTGTCTCGTACACCTCTCTCCCCACCTGCTCTTTCTTCCTCTTTTTTTATAATGTACACCAGATTAAAATATATATATATTTAACCTTTATTTAACTAGGCAATTGGACCGATTGGAGTAATGGCTACCTCTGTATTTTACGCTCTCGGAGCCACCATGTGACCACTTACGCAATGTGCCCCCATACGGCTATTCTTCAACAAAATGCGTAAAACTATGTCACAATGCTGTTTGGAGAATACGTACAAAGTGTAAGCTCGTTGATGGTACATTCACAGCCAAATAGGGAGTCATTGGAACCAGCGCTTTCAAAACCTGGGGCACTTCTGGATTGGATTTTTCACAGGCTTTCGCCTAACATCGATTCTGTTATGCTCACAGACAATATCTTTACAGTTTTGGAAACGTTAGAGTGTTTTCTATCTAAAGCTGTCAATTATATGCATATAAGGTGTATCAAACTCCATTATTTAACTAATGCTGTGCTATAGTTATACACTTCAACAGGGTTTACCCCTCCTGCTCCTGGGACATCAATGATTAGACATAGCAACTATGTGCAAAAGAGCAGAAAAGTAAATAAATAAAAACAGTATGGGGATGAGGTGGAGTTTGAAGAATGGAGTTTGATACACCTGGTGTTGGATAATGACTGAAAAAAAACTGTCTCACAGAGATTCATACCTGAACCGCACCTTTATCTGCCAAGGAAGAGTACATGATCAGTGAATATATTCAATGTACACGCTACAATGTGGGGATCTCACGCGTGGTAATAACTACAGTACATGTGTATATAGGACTTGCATCCTTGGCACAATAAAATTATTATATTCTACTCTATCCGTAGGCTTCATTAATGCCATTCAGACTTGAAGTTGATACACCAACTATGATAGCGGAGGTTCATAGATAGGTTCTGAACTAATACTCATACCAAACGTTTTAGGGTCCATACACAGATCGGCGACTAACTGTAGCTAGCTACACATCCATAGGCACACAGATCGGCGACTAGCTGTAGCTAGCTACACATCCATAGGCACACAGATCGGCGACTAGCTGTAGCTAGCTACACATCCATAGGCACACAGACCGGCTACATACTGTATCTAGCTACACATCCATAGGCATACAGACCGGCTACATACTGTAGCTAGCTACACATCCATAGGTACACAGACCGGCTACATACTGTATCTAGCTACACATCCATAGGCACACAGATCGGCTACATACTGTAGCTAGCTACACATCCATATGCACACAGACCGGCTACATACTGTATCTAGCTACACATCCATAGGCACACAGATCGGCTACATACTGTAGCTAGCTACACATCCATATGCACACAGATCGGCTACATACTGTATCTAGCTACACATCCATAGGCACACAGATCAGCTACATACTGTAGCTAGCTACACATCCATAGGCATACAGACCGGCTACATACTGTAGCTAGCTACACATCCATAGGCACACAGATCGGCTACATACTGTAGCTAGCTACACATCCATATGCACACAGACCGGCTACATACTGTATCTAGCTACACATCCATAGGTACACAGACCGGCTACATACTGTATCTAGCTACACATCCATAGGCATACAGACCGGCTACATACTGTAGCTAGCTACACATCCACAGGCACACAGATCGGCTACATACTGTAGCTAGCTACACATCCATAGGCATACAGACCGGCTACATACTGTAGCTAGCTACACATCCATAGGCACACAGATCGGCTACATACTGTAGCTAGCTACACATCCATAGGCATACAGACCGGCTACATAATGTAGCTAGCTACACATCCATAGGTACACAGACCGGCTACATACTGTAGCTAGCTACACATCCATAGGCATACAGACCGGCTACATACTGTAGCTAGCTACACATCCATAGGCATACAGACCGGCTACATACTGTAGCTAGCTACACATCCATAGGCACACAGATCAGCTACATACTGTAGCTAGCTACACATCCATAGGCACACAGACCGGCTACATACTGTAGCTAGCTACACATCCATAGGCACACAGATCGGCTACATACTGTAGCTAGCTACACATCCATATGCACACAGATCGGCTACATACTGTAGCTAGCTACACATCCATATGCACACAGATCGGCTACATACTGTAGCTAGCTACACATCCATAGGCACACAGTTATTTTTATCCTCCACTACACAATAAGCAAGTAAATAGTTAGTTAGCTATGTTACTTCAGCTGCATTGCAAGGGCAAGCTTACACAATTGTACGTTCAATTTGCAGTAAATATTTTAGCTAGCTAGATTCTTTACATCCACTGGTTCACAAGACAACAGCCTGGTTTGCCTGGGTCCTCTCAGGAGTCCCTAAAACACAAATTACAATTTCATACTCATGTCATTACTCTAGCTAGCTAGCTGGCTAATGTTAGCTCATCAGCTAACTTGCTAAATTTTTCAAAGTAAATTAACTTTATGACAAAATAAATATGGGCAATTGTTTGTCTCTACATGAACTAACATATTGCTTTAATTTCTAAAACCTCTGTCCTCCACTCACGAAAATGGCTGGAAATCTGTGACAATCATTTTAGCCAATCTTCTCAATTGCACGTTTTTTGCTTGACTCGTTATGACTTTCTAGTTACTTACCAGGTGCTCCCACCGTAATGTTTGTGTCAGACATCTTTGCAGAAGAAGGTCAGCAGCGACGGGTGGCATAACGTCAAATTCGTCATTGGAACCAGTCGATATGATTGGTCATATAAAAACTGCATAATGCATAATGAGAGCTCTAACTCCCCCTTGTGGTGGTCTGGAGCAATGACGCAGTGACGCTGGGTAGCTCTAAATTCCGCTGCATAAACTCTCAACTTTTTTACAGGAGGAACAACTGTATATAAGCCCCTCCCCCCATATCAGACCTATGCCCCTTCTACCAACCTCATGCCCCCCGCCCCTGCAGCAAGGACCTCAACATGACAACAGGAGGAACAACTGTATATAAGCTCCCCCCATATCAGACCTATGCCCCTTCTACCAACCTCATGCCCTCCACCCCTGCGGCAAGGACCTCAACATGACAGCAGGACATATGCCCAGGCCGTGAGCAGAGCAACAGACCCAAACCCCCACTATTACCCCCCCCACGCCCCATCCTGCAATAGACCCAAACCCCCCACTATTACATCCGCCCAAGCCCCATCCGGCAACACGCCCAACCCCCACTATTACACCAGCCCAAGAACCTGACACTCTCAGCACACAGGGGGACAAACACCTGCTTGCAGGTGACAGCATTCCCTTCCCCATATGCCCCCCTAGACACAACTATGACAACATAACCAACAAAAACGGGTCACAACTCCTGCAGCTCTGTCGCACGCTGGGTATGTACATAGTCAATGGTACTGTGGGCTTCGAGGGGACTCCTATGGTAGGTACACCTATAGCTCATCTCTTGGCAGTAGTACTGTAGACTACTTTATCACTGACCTCAACCCAGAGTCTCTCAGAGCGTTCACAGTCAGCCCACTGACACCCCTATCAGACCACAGCAAAATCACATTCTACTTGAACAGATCTATGCTCAATCATGAGGCATCAAAGCCAAAGGAACTGAATAATATTAGGACATAATGTAGATGGAAGGACAATAGTGTGGTTATCGACCAGAAAACAATTAGACAACAACTAATTCCTTCTAGACAACTTCCTGGACAAAAGGTTTCACTGTAACAGTGAAGGTGTAAACAGCACTAGAAAGACAAGTAGAAAACCCAAACAGTATATTTGACTTCTCAGCCTCCCAGTCAAATAAAAAAATTCTCAAGCAGACGAACCTAAGAAAATGAATCACAATGACAAATGGTTTGATGAAGAATGCAACAAAAAAAAACTATGAAATGTATTGAGAAACAAATCCAACCAAAATCATAGAGATGCAGAAAACCTGAGTCTAAACCTTCACAATGGTGAATCACTAGAACAATATAGAAATAGATACTACAGAAAAAGAAGGAACTGGACGTCAGAAATCCGCTCAATGTAATTTGAAGAATCCATAGACTCGAAACACTTCTGGGAAAATTGGAAAACAAACAACAACATGAGGAGTTAGCTACATAAATGGAGATATTTTGGGCTCTATAACAAAGATCAACATGAGGAGTTAGCTACATAAATGGAGATATTTTGGGCTCTATAACAAAGATCAACATGAGGAGTTAGCTACATAAATGGAGATATTTTGGGCTCTATAACAACGATCAACATGAGGAGTTAGCTAGATAAATGGAGATATTTTGGGCTCTATAACAAAGATCAACATGAGTTAGCTACATAAATGGAGATAATAACAAAGATCAACATGAGGAGTTAGCTAGATAAATGGAGATATTTTGGGCTCTATAACAAAGATCAACATGAGGAGTTAGCTACATAAATGGAGATATTTTGGGCTCTATAACAAAGATCTGTCATGAGGAGTTAGCTACATAAATGGAGATATTTTGGGCTCTATAACAAAGATCAACATGAGGAGTTAGCTACATAAATGGAGATATTTTGGGCTCTATAACAAAGATCTGTCATGAGGAGTTAGCTACATAAATGGAGATATTTTGGGCTCTATAACAAACAACAACATGAGGAGTTAGCTACATAAATGGCGATATTTTGGACTCTATAACAAACAACAACATGAGGAGTTAGCTACACAAATGGAGATATTTTGGCCTCTATAACAAAGATCTGTTATGACGTTGGCCTGGGGGTAGGTTTATGACAGTCATAAATACCTCTTCCCCCCTTTTTCCTCTCTCTACCCTACTGAGGTTACATTTGCAAAACCCCTTGGTTAACATATAGTTTCTGGGAACATCAGAAGGTGGGGGGAAATGAACTATATTCTGGTAATCCAACCAATTGAACATATGCGGTGGTACTTAATGAATATGATGTCAGTTCGGTTGTCATCCGAGACATTCTCATCAATGATAAGATGACATAAACTCTACAGTGGAATGTCTACACATCAGAGTTATCGGATTCACATGGAATTGTTGTTCAATTTAAATGTTTGAATATGAAATTATTTGTGATGGGATGAAATGTGATTTTAGCTTCTACAATGTGAGATTTGGGTTTTCATAAGATAGGGCTCTGCTCAATCAGTGGCCCGCCTCTGTGAAGGGACATGGGCTATAGAACTGTTCAAACACGTCCTCCTCTCCCTTCCTATATAAGTCCTTGACGTCAACATAACTTCCTGTTCCAATGATGTGAGGACGACGGTCCGATGTCAGAATAGTTCAGATAATACCTACAGAACGATGCCAACATAAGCGTGAGCTTTGGTTGAGAATGGTATGAACTTTGAACTCTTATTCACGACAGAAGTGATACCTTCTAGCCGTTGAGTTAGCGACCACAGCTGCAAACGCAGGTTAGGAAGGAACAGACAGAGTATCCCGTCTATCACACAACAACATTACTACAACCTATCCAATTGACCACCAGATACATTCTTCAAAGGACAGAGGACTCGGTTGGGCAACACGGTCTTCCATCTACCACCAACCTACTGAAGCTCAGAGTAAATATTTATTGCATTTTCCTTTTCCAAATGGGCGGATATTTAGAATGCATAAGATACTGCATTTACGATAACACAGCTTCTTCCTTTGTTCCTCATTCTTCCCGCTCTTTTACTCAAACCAAGCCCCTTTTCTTTTGTGTAACCAGCTGTCATATCTGTTCCACCCGCTTAGGGATGTTTTCCTTTATGACGTCATTTGTAATCAAGCTATGATTTAATTATGTGTATGTGTAATTCTGTGTGATTAGTTAAGGCATTTAGTAAATAAATAATTAAACCCAATTTTGTATTGCTGATTCAACTTGTTAGCCAGGGTTTGTGCAGATAAAAGAACGTACAACTTTCAGATGAGACTGAATTAAGATGATATTTGATATTGACGGCTATTGATGTAAAATATTACTAGGTCTTTAAGAGTTTATTCGGAAGATAACAGCTCTATAAACAAATATTATGTCGTGGTGCCCCGACTCTCTAGTTAATTACATTTACATGATTAGCTCAATCAGGTGATATTAATTACGGATAAATTATTTTATAGAATAGCATGTCATATGAATTAATCCAGCATAGCCAAAGACACGACAGATAAAACAACAACATGAGGAGTTAGCTACACAAATGGAGATATTTTGGGCTCTATAACAAAGATCAACATGAGGAGTTAACTACACAAATGGAGATATTTTGGGCTCTATAACAAAGATCAAAATGGGGAGTTAACTGCACAAATGGAGATATTTTGGGCTCTATAACAAAGATCAACATGAGGAGTTAGCTACACAAATGGAGATATTTTGGGCTCTATAACAAAGATCAAAATGAGGAGTTAGCTACACAAATAGAGATATTTTGGGCTCTATAACAAAGATCAAACAGCAAAACATGTTCAGGATCAAATACAAATCTTAGAATCAACTATTAAAGATGACCAGAACCCACTGGATTATCCAATTACACTGAATGAACTACAGGACAAAATTCAAACCCTCCAAGCCCAAAATCCCTGTGATGTTGATGGTATCCTCAGTGAAATCATCAAATATGCAGACCACGAGTTCCAATTGGCTATACTAAAACTCTTTAACATTATCCTCAGCTCTGGCATCTTCCCCAATATTTGGAACCAAGGACTGATCACCCCAATAGTCACGCCCTGATCTTAGAGATCCTTTTAATTCTCTATTTGGTAGGTCAGGGTGTGACTAGGGTGGGAAATGTATGTTTGTATTTCTTTGTTGGCCTGAGTATGGCTCCCAATCAGAGGCAGCTGTCTATCGTTGTCTCTGATTGGGTATCATACTTAGGCAGCCCTTTTTCCCACCTTCAGTTGTGTGATCTTGTCTACATTTTAGTTGCCTGAGTGCATAACAGTAGCTTCACGTTTCGTTTCATTGGTTGTTTATTGTTCAGTGAGTTTCGGTTTATTAAAATTATGTGCAACTGTATTCACACTGCGTCAACTTTATTTTATTTATTTACTCATTACGACGATCATGACACCAAACCACAAAAGTGGAGACAAATTTGACCGCAATAACTATAATAACTACAATAACTGCGTCAACAGCAACCTTTGGGATATGCGTCAACAGCAACCTTTGGAAAATCCTCTGCATATATCATTAACAGCAGACTCGTACATTTCCTCAATGAAAACAATGTTCTGTGCAAATGTCAAAATGTTTTTTTTACCAAATTACCGTACGACAGACCACGTATTCACCCTGCACACCCTAATTAACAAACAAATAAACAAACCAAAACAAAGGCAAAGTCTTCTCATGCTTCGATGATTTCAAAAAAGCTTTTCATTTCAATTTGGCACGAGGATTTGCAATACAAATTGATGGAAAGTGGTGTTGGGGGGGAAACAAATGACAAATTATAAAGTCCATGTACACAAACAACAAGTGTGCGGTTAGAATTGGCAAAAAATAGACACGTGTCTTACCATGGGGTGAGACAGGGATGCATATATCCTCTGTGGACAATGTATAATGAATGCAGAGCAGAATTAGGCCGATACCAACTAATTATCAACATCCTGAAAAAGAGCCATTCAATTATACAACCACCTAAAAGGAAGTGATTCCCAAACCTTCCATAACAAAGCCATCACCTACAGAGAGATGAACCTGGAGAAGAGTCCCCTAAGCAAGCTGGTCCTGGGACTCTGTTCACAAACACAAACACACCCCACAGAGCCCCAGGACAGCAGCACAATTAGACCCAAACAAATCATGAGAAAACAAAAAGATAATTACTTGACACATTGGAAAGAATTAACAAAAAAACAGAGCAAACTAGAATGCTATTTGGCCCTAAACAGAGAGTACACAGCGGCAGAACACCTGACCACTGTGACTGACCCAAACTTAAGGAAATATTTGACTATGTACAGACTCAGTGAGCATAGCCTTGCTATTGAGAAAGGTCACCGTAGGCAGACATGTCTATCAAGAGAAGACAGGCTATGTGCTCACTGCCCACAAAATGAGGTGGAAACTGAGTTGCACTTCCTAACCTCCTGCCCAATGTATGACCATATTAGAGAGACATATTTCCCTCAGATTACACAGACCCACAAAGAATTTAAAAACAAATCCCATCTTGATAAACTCCCATATCTACTGGGTGAAATACCACAGTGTGCCATCACAGCAGCGAGATTTGTGACCTGTTGCCACAAGAAAAGAACAAACACCATTGTAAATACAAAATATATTTACGATGATTTATTTTCCCTTTTGTACTTGAACTATTTGCACATCATTACAACCATGTATATATACATAATATGACATTTGAAATGTATTTATTCTTTTGGAACTTTTTTGAGTGGAATATTTATTGTTTATTTCAGGATTGTTTATTATCTACTTCACTTTCTTTGAAAATGTAAAAAAGTGTTTCCCATGTCAATAAAGTCCCTTATATTGAATTGAGAGAGAGAGAGAGAGAGGGGGAGAGAGAGAGAGAGAGCAATAGAGAGAGAGAGAGAGTGAGAGTGAGAGCGAGAGAGTGAGAGCGAGAGAGCGAGAGAGAGAGACAGAGAGAGAGAGAGCAATAGAGAGAGTGAGAGCGAGAGAGAGAGAGACAGAGAGAGAGTGAGAGCGAGAGAGAGAGAGAGAGACAGAGAGAGAGAGAGACAGAGAGAGAACGAGAGAGAGAGAGAGAGAGAGAGAGAGTGTGAGCGAGAGCAAGAGAGAGAGAGAGAGAGAGAGAGAGTGTGAGCGAGAGCAAGAGAGAGAGAGAGAGAGAGAGAGAGAGAGAGAGAGAGACAGAGAGAGAACGAGAGAGAGAGAGAGAGAGAGAGAGAGAGAGAGTGTGAGCGAGAGCAAGAGAGAGAGAGAGAGAGAGAGAGAGAGAGAGAGAGAGAGCAAGAGAGAGAGACAGAGAGAGAGAGAGAGGAGGGTGAGAGAGAGAGTGAGAGAGAGAGAGAGACAAAGGACACGCCATGGGGACTGTTAGTGTGTATGTCCTCTCCTCCTCCCTCTCATCTCCTCTCCTTGCTCACTCCTCCCTCTCCTGTCTTCTCCTCCCTCCTCCCTCTCCTCTCTTCTCCTCCCTCTCATCTCCTATCCTCTCCTCCCTCCTCCTTCCTCCTCTCTTCAATTTCACTCCAGTAACCCTCACTTCACGAGCTCAGGGCTACACTCGGCCCAGAATGCATCTGTAGTCTACTTGTGTGCTGCTATAGCCCCTTGATTTAGCTACTGTCATGGAGTTCACTAAATATTTTCATTAAAGAAACTGATTTTAAAAAACACACAGCTGCTAAATCAAGGTGACTTACAAAGATGAGGAGGACCAAGAGCAAGAGACGGAGTGTGGTGATGTAGTGTCCACAACTAAAGAAGAGGGGGAGTGTGGTGATGTAGTGTCCACAACTAAAGAAGAGAGGGAGTGTGGTAATGTAGTGTCCACAACTAAAGAAGAGAGGGAGTGTGGTGATGTAGTGTCCTCAACTAAAGAAGAGAGGGAGGGTAGTGATGTAGTGTCCTCAACTAAAGAAGAGAGGGAGTGTGGTGATGTATGTGTCCACAACTAAAGAAGAGAGGGAGTGTGGTGATGTAGTGTCCACAACTAAAGAAGAGAGGGAGTGTAGTGATGTAGTGTCCTCAACTAAAGAAGAGGGAGTGTAGTGATGTGTCCTCAACTAAAGAAGAGAGGGAGTGTGGTGATGTAGTGTCCTCAACTAAAGAAGAGAGGGAGTGTAGTGATGTAGTGTCCTCAACTAAAGAAGAGAGGGAGTGTAGTGATGTAGTGTCCTCAACTAAAGAAGAGAGGGAGTGTAGTGATGTAGTGTCCACAACTAAAGAAGAGAGGAGTGTGTCCACAACTAAAGAAGAGAGGGAGTGTGGTGATGTAGTGTCCTCAACTAAAGAAGAGGGAGTGTAGTGATGTAGTGTAGTGATGTAGTGTCCACAACTAAAGAAGAGAGGGAGTGTGGTGATGTAGTGACCTCAACTAAAGAAGAGAGGGAGTGTAGTGATGTAGTGTAGTGATGTAGTGTCCAACAAAGAAGAGAGGGAGAGAGGTGAGTGTGATGTAGTGTCCTCAACTAAAGAAGAGAGGGAGTGTAGTGATGTAGTGTAGTGATGTAGTGTCCTCAACTAAAGAAGAGAGGGAGTGTGGTGATGTAGTGTCCTCAAATAAAAGAAGAGAGGATGAGTGTAGTGATGTAGTGTCCTCAACTAAAGAAGAGAGGGAGTGTGGTGATGTAGTGTCCTCAACTAAAGAAGAGAGGGAGTGTAGTGATGTAGTGTAGTGATGTAGTGTCCACAACTAAAGAAGAGAGGGAGTGTGGTGATGTAGTGTCCTCAACTAAAGAAGAGAGGGAGTGTAGTGATGTAGTGTAGTGATGTAGTGTCCTCAACTAAAGAAGAGAGGGAGTGTGGTGATGTAGTGTCCTCAAATAAAGAAGAGAGGGAGTGTAGTGATGTAGTGTCCTCAAATAAAGAAGAGAGGGAGTGTAGTGATGTAGTGTCTACAACTAAAGAAGAGACGGAGTGTAGTGATGTAGTGTCCTCAACTAAAGAAGAGAGGGAGTGTGGTGATGTAGTGTCCACAACTAAAGAAGAGAGGGAGTGTGGTGATGTCGTGTCCTCAACTAAAGAAGAGAGGGAGTGTGGTGATGTAGTGTCCACAACTAAAGAAGAGAGGGAGTGTAGTGATGTAGTGTCCTCAACTAAAGAAGAGAGGGAGTGTGGTGATGTAGTGTCCACAACTAAAGAAGAGAGGGAATGTAGTGATGTAGTGTCCTCAAATAAAGAAGA
>NC_088397.1:4061456-4065493 GCF_034236695.1 Oncorhynchus nerka
CCATCAGTCCCTGCTCCTCTACCATCAGTCCCAACTCCTCTACCCATCAGTCCCTGCTCCTCTACCCATCAGTCCCTACTCCTCTACCATCAGTCCCTGCTCCTCTACCCTTCAGTCCCTGCTCCTCTACCCATCAGTCCCTGCTCCTCTACCCTTCAGTCCCTGCTCCTCTACCATCAGTCCCTGCTCCTCTACCCTTCAGTCCCTGCTCCTCTACCATCAGTCCCTGCTCCTCTACCATCAGTCCCTGCTCCTCTACCATCAGTCCCTACTCCTCTACCATCAGTCCCCACCCTACCCTTCAGTCCCTGCTCCTCTACCATCAGTCCCTTCTACCATCAGTCCCTGCTCCATCAGTCCCTGCTCCTCTACCATCAGTCCCTGCTCCTCTACCATCAGTCCCTGCTCCTCTACCATCAGTCCCTGCTCCTCTACCATCAGTCCCTGTTCCTCTACCCATCAGTCCCTGCTCAGCGTAACGGAACTATAGGAACCTTGGCTGCAGTCTGACTAATGGTTATATACACAAAGATGAGGAGGAGTTGCAGTCAAACACACTCATGTATGAACACACACACACACACACGCACACACACACACACACACACACACACACACACACACACACACACACACTGTATGTGTATTCACACACACCACATCCTCCACACTCAAAAGAAGACCTGATCCCTCCATCAGCCACTATCCTCCTACTGAAAAGAAGACCTGATCCTCTCCTCCATCAGCCACTATCCTCCTACTGAATAGAATACCTGACCCTCTCCTCCATCAGCCTCCATCCTCCTACTCAATAGAAGACCTGACCCTCTCCTCTATCAGCCTCTATCCTCCTACTCAATAGAAGACCTGACCCTCTCCTCCATCAACCACTATCCTCTACTCAATAGATGACCTGACCCTCTCCTCCTATCAGCCTCTATCCTCCTACTCAATAGAAGACCTGACCTCTCCTCCATCAGCCTCTCTTCCTACTGAAAAAGAAGACCTGACCCTCTCCTCCATCAGCCTCTATCTTCCTACTGAAAAGAAGACCTGACCCTCTCCTCCATCAGCCTCTATCTTCCTACTGAAAAGAAGACCTGACCCTCTCCTCCATCAGCCTCTATCCTCCTACTGAAAAGAAGACCTGACCCTCTCCTCCATCAGCCTCTATCCTCCTACTGAAAAGAAGACCTGGCCCTCTCCTCTATCAGCCTCTATCCTCCTACTGAAAAGAAGACCTGACCCTCTCCCTCCATCAGCCTCTATCTTCCTACTGAAAAGAAGACCTGACCCTCTCCTCCATCAGCCTCTATCCTCCTACTGAAAGAAGACCCTCCATCAGCCCCTCCTCCTACTCAAAAGAAGACCTGACCCTCTCCTCTATCAGCCTCATCCTCCTACTGAAAATAAGACCTGACCCTCTCCTCCATCAGCCTCTATCCTCCTACTGAAACGAAGACCTGACCCTCTCCTCCATCAGCCTCATCCTCCTACTCAACAGAAGACCTGACCCTCTTCTCCATCTGCCTCTAACCTCCTACTCAACAGAAGACCTGACCCTCTCCTCCATCAGCCTCTATCCTCCTACTGAAAAGAAGACCCTCTATCAGCCCCTCCTCCTACTGAAAAGAAGACCTGACCCTCTCCTCCATCAGCCTCTATCCTCCTACTGAAAAGACCTGGCCCTCTCCTCTATCAGCCTCTATCCTCCTACTGAATAGAAGACCTGACCCTCTCCTCCATCAGCCCCTATCCTCCTACTGAAAGAAGACCCTCCATCAGCCCCTCCTCCTACTCAAAAATAAGACCTGACCTTCTCCTCCATCAGCCTCTATCCTCCTACTCAATAGAATACTTCTTCTGAATACGCCCTAAGAGATGCACCATGGAAGACATTACGTCTCAATCAATACTTCTAAGTTGTTTTGAGCCGTCGATCCTGAATGAATGTCAGCTGTTTGTTTTTGTTTAAGGCCTGTTTCTACAGGGGTGGTGAAATGACTCAGAGGGATGAAAAAATGGAGAGATAAGGAGCAGGATGGAGAGAGGGATGAAGAGATAGAAGGAGCAGGGATGGAGAGATAATGAAGGAGCAGGGATGGAGAGATAGAAGGAGCAGGGATGGAGAGATGGAGATGGATGGAGAGATGAAGAGGGATGGAGAGATGGAGGATGGAGAGATGGAGGGAGCAGGGATGGAGAGATAGAAGGAGCAGGGATGAGATGGAGATGGAGAAGGAGCAGGGATGGAGAGATAGAAGGAGCAGGATGGAGAGATAGAAGAACAGGGATGGAGAATGGAGGGATGGGAGATGGATGGAGCAGGGATGGAGAAGGAGCAGGGATGAGAGATAAGAAGGGATGGAGATTCCATAGAAGAACAGGGGATGGAGAGATGGAGGGGATGGAGAGATGGAGGGAGTAGAAGGAGCAGGGATGGAGAGATAGAAGGAGCAGGGATGGAGAGATGGAGAATGGAGCAGGGGAGAGATGGAGAGATGGAGAGGGATGGAGCAGGGATGGAGAGATAGAAGGAGCAGGGATGGAGAGATAGAAGGAGCAGGGATGGAGATGGAGGGATGGAGAGATGGAGAGATAGGGAGCAGGGATGGAGAGATAGAAGGAGCAGGGATGGAGAGAAGGAGCAGGGATGGAGAGATAGGGAGCAGGGATGGAGAGATAGAAGGAGGGATGGAAGGAGCAGGGATGGAGAGATAGAAGGAGCAGGGATGGAGAGATAGAAGGAGCAGGGATGGAGAGATGGAGGGATGGAGAGATAGAAGGAGCAGGGATGGAGAGATGGAGGGATGGAGATGGAGGGAGATGGAGAGATAGAAGGAGGAGGGATGGAGATATAGAAGGAGAGGGATGGAGAGATGGGAGGGATGGAGAGATAGAAGGAGCAGGGATGGAGAGATAGAAGGAGCAGGGATGGAGAGATGGAGGGATGGAGGATGGAGGGAGCAATGAATGAGGAGAGGGATGGAGAAGAAGGATGCAGGGATGGAGAGATAGAAGGAGCAGGGATGGAGAGATAGAATATTAGGGATGGAGAGATGGGAGCAGGGATGGAGAGAGGGAGCAGGGATGGAGAGATAGAAGGAGAGATAGGACATGACTTTGCAGGGATGGAGAGATAGAGGAGGCAGGGATGGAGAGATGGGGGCAGGGATGGAGAGATAGAAGGAGCAGGGATGGAGAGATAGAAGGAGCAGGGATGGAGAGATAGAAGGAGCAGGGATGGAGAGATAGAAGGAGCAGGGATGGAGAGATGGAGGGATGGAGAGATGGAGGGAGCAGGGATGGAGAGATAGAAGGAGCAGGGATGGAGAGATAGAAGGAGCAGGGATGGAGAGATAGAAGAGCAGGGATGGAGAGATAGAAGGAGCAGGGATGGAGAGATAGAAGGAGCAGGGAAGGAGAGATGGAGGGAGAGATAGAGGAGAGATAGAAGGAGCAGGGATGGAGAGATAGAAGGAGCAGGGATGGAGATAGAAGGAGCAGGGATGGAGATGGAGGAGCAGGGATGGAGAGATAGAGGAGCAGGAAGGAGAGATAGGGAGCAGATGGAGAGAGGAGCAGGGATGGAGAGATAGAAGGAGCAGGATGGAGAGATAGAGGGAGAGATGGAGGGATGGAGGATGGAGAGATGGAGAAGGAGATAGAGGGAGCAGGGATGGAGAGATAGAAGGAGCAGGGATGGAGAGATAGAAGAGAGCAGGGATGGAGAGATTTGGAAGGAGCAGGGATGGAGAGATAGAAGGAGGGAGGGATGGAGGATGGAGAGATGGAGGGGATGGAGAGATAGAAGGAGCAGGGATGGAGATGGAGGGATGCAGGGATGGAGAGATAGAGGGAGCAGGGATGGAGAGATAGATGGAGAGGATGGAGAGATGGAAGGAGCAGGGATGGAGAGATAGAAGGAGCAGGGATGGAGAGATAGAAGGAGCAGGGATGGAGAGATAGAGGGATGGAGAGATAGAAGGAGCAGGGCTGGAGAGATAGAAGGAGCAGGGATGGAGAGATAGAAGGAG
>NC_088397.1:4065993-4080993 GCF_034236695.1 Oncorhynchus nerka
ACATCACTGAGCATCCTTAAAGAAACAATCTAACGTGTTCCTGAACATCACTGAGCATCCTTAAAGAAACAATGTAACGTGTCCCTGAACATCACTGAGCATCCTTAAAGAAACAATCTAACATGTCCCTGAACATCACTGAGCATCCTTAAAGAAACAATCTAACGTGTTCCTGAACATCACTGAGCATCCTTAAAGAAACAATCTAACATGTTCCTGAACATCAAACGCATCCTTAAAGAAACAATCTAACATGTCCCTGAACATCACTGAATATCCTTAAAGAAACAATCTAACGTGTTCCTGATCATCACTGAGCATCCTTAAAGAAACAATCTAACCTGTTCATGAACATCACTGAGCATCCTTAAAGAAACAATCTAACGTGTTCCTGAACATCACTGAGCATCCTTAAAGAAACAATCTAACATGTCCCTGAACATCACTGAGCATCCTTAAAGAAACAATCTAACCTGTTCCTGAACATCACTGAGCATCCTTAAAGAAACAATCTAACATGTCCCTGAACATCACTGAGCATCCTTAAAGAAACAATCTAACATGTCCCTGAACATCACTGAGCATCCTTAAAGAAACACTCTAACATTTTCCTGAACATCAAAACGCATCCTTAAAGAAACAATCTAACCTGTTCCTGAACATCACTGAGCATCCTTGAAAACCTCTGTGGGATAGGCATCCCGCTAGCGGGACATCTTCTGGGAACACTGGAGGGCAATTGAAATAAATAATCATAAATATGATGGATAGTAAACATGTAGGGACGTACAAGGGTCTTATATCGGGTGAAAGCTTAAATCCTTGTTAATCCAACTGCACTGTCTGATTTACAGTAGCCATTAAAGTGAATAATGTGAAGGTGATTGGTTGAGGACGGCGCCCATTACAGGTGAAAACATGCCATGTGATTGGTTGAGGACGGCGCCCATTACAGAGAAAACATGCCATGTGATTGGTTGAGGACGGCGCCCATTACAGGTGAAAACATGCCATGTGATTGGTTGAGGACGGCGCCCATTACAGAGAAAACATGCCATGTGATTGGTTGAGGACGGCGCCCATTACAGGTGAAAACATGCCATGTGATTGGTTGAGGACGGCGCCCATTACAGTGGAAACATGCCATGTGATTGGTTGAGGACGGTGCCCATTACAGGTGAAAACATGCCATGTGATTGGTTGAGGACGGCGCCCATTACAGGTGAAAACATGCCATGTGATTGGTTGAGAACGGCGCCCATTACAGTTGAAAACATGCCATGTGATTGGTTGAGGACGGCGCCCATTACAGTGAAAACATGCCATGTGATTGGTTGAGGACGGCGCCCATTACAGGTGAAAACATGCCATGTGATTGGTTGAGGACGGTGCCCATTACAGTGAAAACATGCCATGTGATTGGTTGAGGACGGTGCCCATTACAGTGAAAACATGCCATGTGATTGGTTGAGGACGGTGCCCATTACAGTGAAAACATGCCATGTGATTGGTTGAGGACGGCGCCCATTACAGGTGAAAACATGCCATGTGATTGGTTGAGGACGGTGCCCATTACAGGTGAAAACATGCCATGTGATTGGTTGAGGACGGTGCCCATTACAGTGAAAACATGCCATGTGATTGGTTGAGGACGGTGCCCATTACAGTGAAAACATGCCATGTGATTGGTTGAGGACGGCGCCCATTACAGGTGAAAACATGCCATGTGATTGGTTGAGGACGGCGCCCATTACAGGTGAAAACATGCCATGTGATTGGTTGAGGACGGTGCCCATTACAGGTGAAAACATGCCATGTGATTGGTTGAGGACGGCGCCCATTACAGGTGAAAACATGCCATTTAGGTTCAAATGACACCCTATCCCCTATTGAGAGCCCATATCGCACCCTGTTCCCTATTTAGAGTCCATATGGCACCCTATCCCCTATTTTACAGTTCAAATAGCACCCTATTCCCTAGTCCATAGGGCACTGTTTAAAAGGAGTAAACTGTATAGGGAAAAGGATTCCATTTGGAAGTCCTATATATAATCTGAGCATATGAAATGAATTGAATATGTTACAGTGAGCTCGTGAACTGTCTTAATGCTGTCTCGTATAGAGCAGGATGATGGCTAGACGGTACAGCATTAATAATAACATGACATAGAGCATGAATATTAACATAACATACAGCATGAATAATAACATGACATACAGCATGAATAATAACATGACATAGAGCATGAATAATAACATGACATAGAGCATGAATAATAACATGACATAGAGCATGAATAATAACATGACATAGAGCATGAATAATAACATGACATAGAGCATGAATAATAACATGACATACAGCATGAATAATAACATGACATACAGCATGAATAATAACATGAATAATAACATGAATAACAACATGAATAATAACATGAATAATAACATGACATACAGCATGAATAACAACATGACATACAGCATGGATAACAACATGACATAGAGCATGAATAATAACATGAGTAATAACATGACATACAGCATGAATAACAACATGAATAATAACATGAATAATAACATGAGTAGTAACATGAATAACAACATGACATAGAGCATGAATAACAACATGAATAACAACATGACATACAGCATGAGTAATAACATGACATACAGCATGAATAACAACATGACATAGAGCATGAATAATAACATGACATAGAGCATGAATAATAACATGACATACAGCATGAATAATAACATGAATAATAACATGAATAATAACATGACATACAGCATGAATAATAACATGACATACAGCATGAATAATAACATGAATAATAACATGAATAATAACATGACATACAGCATGAATAATAACATGACATACAGCATGAATAATAACATGAATAATAACATGACATACAGCATGAATAATAACATGAATAATAACATGACATACAGCATGAATAATAACATGAATAATAACATGAATAATAACATGACATACAGCATGAATAATAACATGAATAATAACATGAATAATAACATGACATACAGCATGAGTAATAACATGAATAATAACATGAATAATAACATGACATACAGCATGAATAATAACATGACATACAGCATGAGTAATAACATGAGTAATAACATGACATACAGCATGAATAATAACATGAATAATAACATGAATAATAACATGAATAATAACATGACATACAGCATGAATAATAACATGAATAATAACATGAGTAATAACATGACATACAGCATGAATAATAACATGAATAATAACATGAATAATAACATGAATAATAACATGAATAATAACATGAATAATAACATGAGTAATAACATGAATAATAACAAGACATACAGCATGAATAATAACATGACATACAGCATGAGTAATAACATGACATACGGCATGAATAATAACATGAATAATAACATGACATACAGCATGAATAATAACATGAATAATAACATGAGTAATAACATGACATACTGCATGAATAATAACATGACATACAGCATGAGTAATAACATGAGTAATAACATGAGTAATAATAATAACATGAATAATAACATGAATAATAACATGACATACAGCATGAATAATAACATGACATACTGCATTAATAATAACATGAATAATAACATGAATAATAACATGAATAACAACATGAGTAATAACATGAATAATAACATGACATACATCATGAATAATAACATGAGTAATAACATGAATAATAACATGACATAGAGCATGAATAATAACATGAATAACAACATGAATAACAACATGAATAATAACATGAATAATAACATGAGTAGTAACATGACATACAGCATGAATAATAACATGAGTAATAACATGACATACAGCATGAATAACAACATGACATACAGCATGAATAATAACATGACATACAGCATGAATAATAACATGACATACAGCATGAATAATAACATGCATAATAACATGACATACAGCATGAATAATAACATGAATAATAACATGACATACAGCATGAGTAATAACATGAATAATAACATGAATAATAACATGACATACAGCATGAATAATAACATGAATAATAACATGAATAATAACATGAATAATAACATGAATAATAACATGAATAATAACATGAGTAATAACATGACTAATAAGCATGAGTAATAGCATGAATAATAACATAATAACATGAATAATAACATACAGCATGAGTAATAACATGACATACAGCATGAATAATAACATGAATAATAACATGAATAATAACATGAATAATAACATGACATACAGCATGAATAATAACATGAATAATAACATGAATAACAACATGACATACAGCATGAATAACAACATGAATAATAACATGAATAATAACATGAATAACAACATGACATACAGCATGAATAATAACATGACATACAGCATGAATATTAACATGACATACAGCATGAATAATAACATGACATACAGCATGAATATTAACATGACATAATAGCATGAATAATAACATGAATAGAGAATAATAACATGAATAATAACATGACATACAGCATGAATAATAACACGACATAGAATAACAACATGAATAATAACATGAATAATAACAGAATAACAACATGACATACAGCATGAATAATAACATGACATACAGCATGAATAATAACATGACATACAGCATGAATAATAACATGAATAATAACATGAATTACAGCATGAATAATAACATGAGTAATAACATGACATACAGCATGAGTAATAACATGAATAATAACATGAATAATAACATGACATACAGCATGAATAATAACATGAATAATAACATGAATAATAACATGACATACAGCATGAATAATAGCATGAATAATAACATGAGTAATAACATGACATACAACATGAATAATAACATGACATACAGCATGAATATTAACATGACATACAGTAATATTAACATGACATACAGCATGAATAATAGCATGAATAATAAGTATGAATAATAACATGACATACAGCATGAATAATAACATGAATACAACATGAATAATAACATGAATAATAACATGAATACACAGCATGAATATTAACATGACATAGAGCATGAATAACAACATGAATAATAACGAATAATAACATGACATACAGCATGAATAACAACATGACATACAGCAGAAATTAATAAATATGAATAATAACATGAATAATAACATGAATAATAAATACGACATACAGCATGAATAAACAACATGAATAATAATAATAACATGAATAATAACATGACATACAGCATGAATATTATAACATGACATACAGCATGAATAACAACATGACATATAGTAATAATAACATGACATACAGCATGAATGACTATAGTAGTTAACTGACAGTCAGAATGTTGACTATAGTAGTTAACTGTGTCAGAATGTTGACTATAGTAGTTAACTGTGTCAGAATGCTGATTATAGTAGTTAACTGTGTCAGAATATTGACTATAGTAGTTAACTGTGTCAGAATGTTGACTATAGTAGTTAACTGTGTCAGAATGTTGACTATAGTAGTTAACTGTGTCAGAATGTTTGACTATAGTAGTTAACTGTGTCAGAATGCTGACTATAGTAGTTAACTGTGTCAGAATGTTGACTATAGTAGTTAACTGTGTCAGAATGTTGACTATAGTAGTTAACTGTGTCAGAATGTTGACTATAGTAGTTAACTGTGTCAGAATGCTGACTATAGTAGTTAACTGTGTCAGAATGCTGACTTTAGTAGTTAACTGTGTCAGAATATTGAACTGTGTCAGAATGTTGATTATAGTAGTTAACTGTGTCAGAATGTTGACTATAGTAGTTAACTGTGTCAGAATATTGACTATAGTAGTTAACTGTGTCAATGCTGACTATAGTAGTTAACTGTGTCAGAATGTTGACTATAGTAGTTAACTGTGTCAGAATGCTGACTATATTAGTTAACTGTGTCAGAATGTTGATTATAGTAGTTAACTGTGTCAGAATGTTGATTATAGTAGTTAACTGTGTCAGAATGTTGACTATAGTAGTTAACTGTGTCAGAATGTTGACTATAGTAGTTAACTGTGTCAGAATGCTGACTATAGTAGTGTAAATGTTGACTTTAGTAGTTAACTGTGTCAGAATGTTGATTATAGTAGTTAACTGTGAAATGTTGACTTTAGTAGTGAAACGTCACAGGTGAAACATTAGTAAAAAAACGACTAATCATTAATTAAATAATAAGATGGAATATAAACATTTGAATTATTTCTCAAAATTATTTCTCAAATAACAAACTGAAAGAGCTTGAAGCAAGCAGTACACTGTAATGTCAGTAGCTGTTGTATTCAGAGTATGTGACAAATTAAATTGGGTTTGATAAATACCCAGAGTACTTTGAGGCATCAGAGCGGCTGTTGTTCCACTGTCATGTGATGTGACAACATAGAAATTTGACCACAGCAAAGGACAGCACGTTTTTCTCTCCCAGCATGCTTTGCTGTGCGTAGAGAGAGAGAGAGAGAGGCGTTAAATGCCACCTGAGGCGCTGGGGATCACAACCCCTTTCCTGATGCTTATAGGTCGAGTCGGAGCTGTTTTGTTGATATGCCAAAAGCCCAAACACTGGAAATGGCAGCGCAGGCTTACAACACAGAGACTCGGGAGAGATCCTTTAATATCGGACGATCTCATGAACTATTCTCTATTTATAGACTCGTCCCACCTGAATAATATCCACTCTGCCGTGGAGAAGGTTCAGAGAAGGTCAAGGTTAAAGAGCTTCATATCTTCTTCTTTTTTTTTTGCATATTATTATTTGTTGACCTCATCCAGTGGTGAAAGTCTCAGGAGAGTCTCCGTGGTATTTATACACCTAGAAGGTTCCCCGCTATCACTACTGAGGAGGGAGGTATCTCAACACACCTTGAAGGTTCCCCAATATCACACCTACTGAGAGGAGGTATCTCAACACACCTTGAAGGAAACCCAATACCAAAGCTACTGAGAGGAGGCATCTCAACACACCTTGAAGGAAACCCAATACAAAGCTACTGAGAGGAGGTATCTCAACACACCTTGAAGGAAACCCAATACCAAAGCTACTGAGAGGAGGTATCTCAACACACCTTGAAGGAAACCCAATACCAAAGCTACTGAGAGGAGGTATCTCAACACACCTTGAAGGAAACCCAATACCAAAGCTACTGAGAGGAGGTATCTCCACACACCTTGAAGGAAACCCAATACTCAAAGCTTACTGAGAGGGAGGTATCTCAACACACCTTGAAGGAAACCCAATACCAAAGCTACTGAGAGGAGGTATCTCAACACACCTTGAAGGAAACCCAATACCAAAGCTACTGAGAGGAGTGAAGGTACCTCAACACACCTACTGAGAGGAAACCTCTACATGAAGGTACCCCAATATCAAGCTACTGAACATGTTCCTGAACAACACACCTTGAAGGAAATCACTGAGCATCCTTAAAGAAACAATCTAGTGTTCCTGATCATCACTGAGCAGTGAAACAATAACCTGTTCATGAACATCTTTGACACCTTGGAAGGAAACCCTGAACATCACTGAGCAAAGTTACTGAGAGGAACATCACTGGCATCTCAACACACCTTGAAGGAAACGCATCAAAGAAACAATCAAAGTCCCTGAGAGGAGGCATCTCAACAACATGTCCCTGAACATCACTGGAAATCCTTAAAGAAACAATCTAACGTTCCTGATCATCACTGAGATCCTTAAAGAAACAATCTAACCTGTTCATGAACATCACTGAATATCCTTAAAGAAACAATCTAACGTGTTCCTGATCATCACTGAGCATCCTTAAAGAAACAATGTAACGTGTCCCTGAACATCACTGAGCATCCTTAAAGAAACAATCTAACCTGTTCCTGAACATCACTGAGCATCCTTAAAGAAACAATCTAACGTGTTCCTGAACATCACTGAGCATCCTTAAAGAAACAATCTAACATGTCCCTGAACATCACTGAGCATCCTTAAAGAAACAATCTAACCTGTTCCTGAACATCACTGTTTAAAGAAACAATCTAACATGTCCCTGAACATCACTGAGCATCCTTAAAGAAACAATCTAACATGTCCCTGAACATCACTGAGCATCCTTAAAGAAACAATCTAACCTGTTCCTGAACATCACTGAGCATCCTTAAAGAAACAATCTAACATGTCCCTGAACATCACTGAGCATCCTTAAAGAAACAATCTAACATGTCCCTGAACATCACTGAGCATCCTTAAAGAAACAATCTAACCTGTTCCTGAACATCACTGAGCATCCTTGAAACCCTGTGGATAGGCATCCTGCCAGCGGGACATCTTCTGGAACACTGAGGGCAATTGAAATAAATAATCATAAATATGATGGATAGTAAACATGTAGGGACGCATAAAGGGTCTTATATCGGGTGAAAGCTAAATGATTGTTAATCCAACTGCACTGTCTGATTTACAGTAGCCATTAAAGTGAATAATGAAGGTGATTGGGTTGAGACGGCCCATTACAGGTGAAACATGCCATGTGATTGGTTGAGGACGGTGCCCATTACAGTAGTTGATGCCATGTGATTGGTTGAGGACGGTGCCCATTACAGGTAGGGGGGAAACATGCCATGTGATTGGTTGAGGACGGTGCCCATTACAGTGGAAAACATGCCATGTGATTGGTTGAGGACGGTGCCCATTACAGTGAAAACATGCCATGTGATTGCTGAGGACGGCGCCCATTACAGGTGAAAACATGCCATGTGATTGGTTGAGGACGGCGCCCATTACAGTTGAAAACATGCCATGTGATTGGTTGAGGACGGCACCCATTACAGTGAAAACATGCCATGTGATTGGTTGAGGACGGCGCCCATTACAGGTGAAAACATGCCATGTGATTGGTTGAGGACAGGTGCTCCATGTACAGGTGGAAAACATGCCATGTGATTGGTTGAGGACGGTGCCCATTACAGTGAAAACATGCCATGTGATTGGTTGAGGACGTGCCCATTACAGTGAAAACATGCCATGATTGGTTGAGGACGGCGCTCATTACAGGTGAAAACATGCCATGTGATTGGTTGAGGACGGTGCCCATTACAGGTGAAAACATGCCATGTGATTGGTTGAGGACGGTGCCCATTACAGTGAAAACATGCCATGTGATTGGTTGAGGACGGTGCCCATTACAGTGAAAACATGCCATGTGATTGGTTGAGGACGGTGCCCATTACAGTGAAAACACATAACCAATCAATATTAAATACATAACCAATCAATATTAAATACTAAACCAATCAATATTAGTAATACATAACCAAATCATTAAATATGTAATTAAACCCAATCAATATTACATACTAAAACCCAATCAATATTAAAAAACATACCATGTGATTGGTTGAAACACAATCAATATTGGTTGAGGGAGGCGCCCATACTGAAAAATGCCAATCAGGGCATTAAATGAAAACATGCCATGTGATTGGTTGACCAATCATGCCATATTACATACAGTGAAACCCAATCAATATTACATACATGTGAACCAATCAATATTGGTTAGGGGCCATTACAGTAAAACCATGTGATTGGTTGAATGCCCATTACAGTGACATATGTGATTGGTTGAGGGCCGGTGCCCATTATCAATGTGATTACATTACAGGTAAAACCATGTGATTGGTTGAGGATGCCCGTTACAGGTGAATTAAACGGTGCCCAACAGTCAATGTGATTAAATACAGTGGAAAACCATGTGATTAGTTGAGACAATGAAAAACAATGTGATTACATACTGAAAACATGCCATGTGATCAATATTACATACATAAGGGCCAATCAATATTACATACATAAAACATGCCATGTGATTGGTTGAGGACGGTGCCCATTACAGGTACATATTGGTTGACCCCAATCATGCCATATTGGTTGACATACTGAAACTAATTGGTTAGGGGCATTACAGTACATGCCATGTGATTGGTTGACCAATGAAAACATGCCATGTGATTAAATACTAAAACATGCCAATCAATGAAAACATGAATTGGTTGATACATGAAAACATGCCATGTGATTGGTTGAACGGCTCCCATTACAGGTACATAACCAATCAATATTAAATACTAAACCAATCAATATTACATACTAAAACCAATCAACAGAGTGAACTGCCATGTGATTGGTTGAAGCAGTGCCCATAGTGAAAACATGCCATGTGATTTTGAGACGGTGCCCATTACAGAAAACATGCCATGATTGCAGGACGCTTACAGTGAAAACATATGTGATTGAATTTGAAAAACAGCCATGTAATGAAGACAGAGATTGGGTGACATGCCATGTGATGATTAGAGCGCCAGAAAACATGCCATGGTTGGTTGAGGACCAGGTGAAGACATGCCAGTGATTGGTTGAGGACGAGCGCCCATTACAGGTGAAAACATGCCATTGATTGAGCCAGAACATGCCATGTGATTGTGCCAGGTGAAGACAGAGATGGTGACCCCATTACAGTGGTGATTAGAGCCGCCCATTACAGAAACTGTGATTGGTGAGGCCAGGTGAAGACAGATGTGATGGTGAGACCGCCCATTACAGTGGAAACATGCCATGTGATTGGTTGAGGACCGCCCATTACAGGTGTGCCATGTGGTTGAAGACAGGTGGCCAGATGTGTGACCGCCCATGGTGCCATGTGATTGAGCCGCCCAGAAACATGCCATGTGATTGGTTGAGGCCGCCCCATTACAGTGAAACATGCCATGTGATTGGTTGAGGCAGCGCCCATTACGGCATGCCATCCACCATTACAGGTGAACCCATGTGATTGGTTGACAACAGGTGAAAACCCATGTGATTGGTTGAGGAGCGGCACCCATCTTATGTGATTGGTTGAGGCCGGGCCATTACAGACAGCCATGTGATTGGTTGAGAACTCTTGGGAAATACCTTTTCTAACAGACTAGGGTGCCATTTGGGACACATTTCTCTATCCTGTGTCTCCTCTATCCCGTGTCTCCCTCTATCTAAACCAATCAATATTAAATACATAACCAATCAATATTAAATACTAAACCAATCAATATTAAATACTAAACCAATCAATATTAAATACTAAACCAATCAATATTACATACTAAACCAATCAATATTAAATACTAAACCAATCAATATTACATACTAAACCAATCAATATTAAATACATAACCAATCAATATTAAATACTAAACCAATCAATATTACATACTAAACCAATCAATATTAAATACTAAACCAATCAATATTACATACATAACCAATCAATATTACATACATAACCAATCAATATTAAATACTAAAACCAATCAATATTACATACTAAACCAATCAATATTACATACTAAACCAATCAATATTAAATACTAAACCAATCAATATTACATACTAAACCAATCAAAATAAATCTGACTATATAGCCCAGTATTTGTAATGCAGAAAGATGCATCGCTAGCTGACTAGCGTAAAACAGAGGTGAAGACAGAGAGGGTGACCTGGTGATTAGAGCCAGAACCAGGTGTGCCAGGTGAAGACAGAGATGGTGACCTGGTGATTAGAGCCAGAACCAGGTGAGGCCAGGTGAAGACAGGTTCTTCGGCTGTCCCCATAGGAGAACCCTTTGAACAACCCTGGTTGGTTCTCTTATGGGGACAGCTGAATAACTCTTTTGGAAACACTTTTTCTAACAGACTAGGGTGCCATTTGGGACACATTTCTCTATCCTGTGTCTCCTCTATCCTGTGTCTCCTCTATCCTGTGTCTCCTCTATCCTGTGTCTCCTCTTCCCTGTGTCTCCTCTTCCCTGTGTCTCCTCTTCCCTTTGTCTCCTCATCCCTGTGTCTCCTCTTCCCTGTGTCTCCTCATCCCTGTGTCTCCTCTTCCCTGTGTCTCCTCTTCCCTGTGTCTCCTCTTCCCTGTGTCTCCTCTATCCTGTGTCTCCTCTATCCTGTGTCTCCTCTATCCTGTGTCTCCTCTTCCCTGTGTCTCCTCTTCCCTGTGTCTCCTCTATCCTGTGTCTCCTCTTCCCTGTGTCTCCTCTTCCCTGTGTCTCCTCTATCCTGTGTCTCCTCTATCCTGTGTCTCCTCTATCCTGTGTCTCCTCTATCCTGTGTCTCCTCTATCCTGTGTATCCTCTATCCTGTGTCTCCTCTATCGTGTGTCTCCTCTATCCTTCGTCTCCTCTTCCCTGTGTCTCCTCTTCCCTGTGTCTCCTCTATCCTGTGTCTCCTCTATCCTGTGTCTCCTCTATCCTGTGTCTCCTCATCCCTGTCTCTCCTCGTCCCTGTTTCTCCTAGAGAGCAGGCATACAGAGACAGGGTTTAGATGGCCAAAAGCTGAGAGAGGGTTGAGCTGGACCAAAGCTGAGTCGTGTGTGTGTGTGTGTGTGTTCATGTGCTCACTCAGGTGGGCAGGCAGATAGCACTGCTACAGAGAAAAGACTAGAGGGACAGAACGTGTCCCTTCACACAGCTACAGAGCAAAGTGGTGACAGGCTAGTGTTTGTGTCTCTGTGTGTGTTTCTCTCTCTCTCTCTGTGTGTGTGTGTGTTTCTCTCTCTCTCTGTGTGTGTGTGTGTGTGTGTGTGTGTGTGTGTGTGTGTGTGTGTGTGTGTGTGTCTGTGACAGGTCTAGCTCTATGCATATTGATGACATTCATCATGGCTGGCGGTTTGATTGAAAAGTCACACAATAGAAGAAGGCAGGCTACTTCTCATGTTCACCCATCAATCAATTCAGAGAGGCCTCAGCTCTCTCTCTCTCTCTCTCTCTCTCTCTCTCTCTCTCTCTCTCTCTCTCTGTCTCTCTCTCTCTCTCTCTCTTTGTCCCTCTGTCAATTATCTTGCGTGGTTGGGGTGTTGCAAGACGTATTTCAAACAGTTCTGTTTTTATGAAGCCAGACGGGTCCCAGAAAAACAGAGCTGAGGGAGCGATCAGATCCAATATTTCAACTACACTACTATATGTGTAGATTAATGACTATAAAAAGGCTGTCTGCTGTTTGAATTGGGAAGGTAGCGCCAGTGTGTGTGTGTGTGTGTGTGTGTGTGTGTGTGTGTGTGTGTGTGTGTGTGTGTGTGTGTGTATCTGTGCCGTTTGTTTTCCAAACAGTGAGTAGCCATATGACGACAAGTAACTATTCTCTTTGTGGTCAGGTGGAGAAATTGAACAAGCTAAATTAAAGTCAGTTATATTAACAGTAGAATATGTATTTTCACACAACTTTTATCATCCAGTACATTCTGCTAGGATACGGTTTCATTATCGTACAGTACATTCTGTTAGGATACGGTTTCATTATCGTACAGTACATTCTGTTAGGATACGGTTTCATTATCGTACAGTACATTCTGTTAGGATACGGTTTCATTATCGTACAGTACATTCTGTTAGGATACGGTTTCATTATCGTACAGTACATTCTGTTAGGATACGGTTTCATTATCGTACAGTACATTCTGTTAGGATACGGTTTCATTATCGTACTGTACATTCTGTTAGGATCCGGTTTCATTATCGTACAGTACATTCTGCTAGGATACGGTTTCATTATCGTACTGTACATTCTGTTAGGATACGGTTCCATTATCGTACAGTACATTCTGTTAGGATACGGTTTCATTATCGTACAGTACATTCTGTTAGGATACGGTTTCATTATCGTACAGTACATTCTGTTAGGATACGGTTTCATTATCGTACAGTACATTCTGTTAGGATACGGTTTCATTATCGTACAGTACATTCTGTTAGGATACGGTTTCATTATCGTACAGTACATTCTGTTAGGATACGGTTTCATTATCGTACAGTACATTCTGTTAGGATACGGTTTCATTATCGTACAGTACATTCTGTTAGGATACGGTTTCATTATCGTACAGTACATTCTGTTAGGATCCGGTTTCATTATCGTACAGTACATTCTGTTAGGATCCGGTTTCATTATCGTACAGTACATTCTGTTAGGATACGGTTTCATTATCGTACAGTACATTCTGTTAGGATACGGTTTCATTATCGTACATTCTGTTAGGACAGGGTTTCATTATCGTACAGTACATTCTGTTAGGATACGGTTTCATTATCGTACAGTACATTCTGTTAGGATACGGTTTCATTATCGTACAGTACATTCTGTTAGGATACGGTTTCATTATCGTACAGTACATTCTGTTTGGATACGGTTTCATTATCGTACAGTACATTCTGTTAGGATACGGTTTCAATATCGCATATGCTATCCTGTTAGGATACGGTTTCATTATCGTACAGTACATTCTGTTAGGATATGGTTTTGATATGAAACCTTTGAAATTCTATAAGGACGTGTGTGTGTGTGTGTTTACAGTAACTTATTCACAGTCATTAGGTCAAGCCCAGGTGGGCACAAACATGATGAGAACAGCCCCTTTTCTACTCAAGTATAAAAGCCCCCCCGCCCCCCCAAACCACGGTGTAAACTAACGTTGCAAAATGGTTGAATCAAGACCAGAAAATATGAAGTGTTAATTATTAACTACAATTTGCAATGCTTGGCACTTCATAACTCTACCAAAGGACAAGACCAGACAGCCGTGGATGCTGGCTGCTAACGCTGGAAATGGTTTAAACTATCGATTCACTAAAGAAGTAAGAAATCCCAGGCGGTCGAACTACCAGTCTGACATATTGACATTAATGTTGACACGGGGATCAAACTGAGGAACAGACAGATATAGAGGAGACAATCAATAAAGTCACGGAGTCCAGGTGAGTCCAATGAAGCGCCTGATGCGTAACGATGGTGACAGGTGTGCGTAATGAAGGGCAGCCTGTTGCCCTCGACCGACAGACGGGGAGCGGAGCTGGCGTGACAATTTTGTCATTACAAAAAAATGTCATGTGATATATATACTTCTT
>NC_088397.1:4083793-4118793 GCF_034236695.1 Oncorhynchus nerka
CCGAGAAACAGAGAGACTAGGGGGAAACCAGCAGGCCGAGAAACAGAGAGACTAGGGGGAAACCAGGAGGCCGAGAAACAAAGAGACTAGGGGGAACCAGGAGGCCGAGAAACAGAGAGACTAGAGGGAAACCAGCAGGCCGAGAAACAGAGAGACTAGGGGGAAACCAGGAGGACGAGAAACAGAGAGACTAGGGGGAAACCAGGAGGCAGAGAAACAGAGAGACTAGGGGGAACCAGGAGGCCGAGAAACAGAGAGACTAGGGGGAAACCAGGAGGCAGAGAGACTAGTGGGAAACCAGGAGGCAGAGAGACTAGGGGGAAAACAGGAGGCAGAGAGACTAGGGGGGAAACCAGGAGGCCGAGAAACAGAGAGACTAGGGAGAAACCAGGAGGACGAGAAACAGAGAGACTAGGGGACACCAGGAGGCAGAGAGACTAGGGGGAAACCAGCAGGCCGAGAAACAGAGAGACTAAGGGGAAACCAGGAGGACGAGAAACAGAGAGACTAGGGGGAAACCAGGAGGACGCGATACAGAGATACTAGGGGAAAACCAGGAGAACGCATGTGTGTTTGTGTGTGCGTTTGCGCGTGTGCGTGTGTGTGTGTGTGCGCGGGCGTGTGTGTGTGTGTGTGTGTGTGTGTGTGTGTGTGTGTGCGCGTGCGCTGTGTGTGTGTGTGTGTGTGTGTGTGTGTGTGTGTGTGTGCGTGTGTGTGTGTGTGTGTGTGTGTGTGTGTGTGCGTGCGTGCGTGCGTGTGTGTGTGTGTGTGTGTGTGTGTGTGTGTGTGTGTGCGCTTGCGTGTGCGTGTGTGTGTGTGCGCGTGCGCTTGCGTGCGTGTGTGTGTGTGTGTGTGTGTGTGTGTGTGTGTGTGTGTGTGTGTGTGTGTGTGTGTGTATGGGGTAGCAACAGGATATGTTTATACAGTGTTAATACATAAGCATAATTGCCACATACTGTAAGTGGTCGATGAACTTTTCAGCTTCGTAGTAATGAAACCGAGCCTAATTACCTGTTATTTGCAATTAAAAATACCTCATTAGCTGTAATGTTTATATATATATATATGTATCATTTTTTCCACACAGAAGGGTATACAACAACTCCTTGTTTCATATCTCAACTCACGCTATCCACTAGAACCTTCCAGACCGTCAAAGGCCAGGCACGGAGCTCGGTGCTCAATCCCTTTTGTTTTATTCAAGTACATGCGCTGTCGGTCAGCAGCAGGTGGTTTTAGTCTCTCGTTTTAATTGTCTGTGCGTTACTTATATATTCTGTGTGAGTGCGGAACATTTGCATAGTGGTAGAGCTTCTGTTGTTGTAACCATGGTAATTATACAGTTGTCTGACCTGCTGGTGAAACATGAAGGTGTCAGAAGGGTTTCTGTTGTTGTAACCATGGTAATTATACAGTTGTCTGACCTGCTGGTGAAACTGTTGTTGAAGTAATTATACAGTTGTCACCTGCTGGTGAGAAGGTTTCTGTTGTTGTAACCATGGTAATTATAAGTTGTGCTGGTGAAACATGAAGGTGTCAGGAGTTTTGCTGTTGTTGTAACCATGGTAATTATACAGTTGTCTGACCTGCTGGTGAAACGTGAAGGTGTCAGAAGGGTTTTATGTTGTTGTAACCATGGTAATTATACAGTTGTCTGACCTGCTGGTGAAACATGAAGGTGTCAGAAGGGTTTTGTTGTTGTTGTAACCATGGTAATTATACAGTTGTCTGACCTGCTGGTGAAACATGTGAAGGTGTCAGAAGGGTTTGTGTTGTTGTAACCATGGTAATTATACAGTTGTCTGACCTGCTGGTGAAACGTGAAGGTGTCAGAAGATTTTCTGTTGTTGTAACCATGGTAATTATACAGTTGTCTGACCTGCTGGTGAAATGTGAAGGTGTCAGAAGGGTTTGTGTTGTTGTTGTAACCATGGTAATTATACAGCTGTCTGACCTGCTGGTGAAGGTGTGAAGGTGTCAGAAGGGTTTGTGTTGTTGTTGTAACCATGGTAATTATACAGTTGTCTGACCTGCTGGTGAAACGTGAAGGTGTCAGAAGGGTTTCTGTTGTTGTAACCATGGTAATTATACAGTTGTCTGACCTGCTGGTGAAACGTGAAGGTGTCAGAAGGGTTTCTGTTGTTGTAACCATGGTAATTATACAGTTGTCTGACCTGCTGGTGAAATGTGAAGGTGTCAGAAGGGTTTGTGTTGTTGTTGTAACCATGGTAATTATACAGCTGTCTGACCTGCTGGTGAAATGTGAAGGTGTCAGAAGGGTTTGTTGTTGTTGTAACCATGGTAATTATACAGTTGTCTGACCTGCTGGTGAAACGTGAAGGTGTCAGAGGGTTTCTGGTTGTAACCATGGTTATACAGTTGTCTGAACCATGGTCAGAAGGGTTTTCTGTTGTTGTAACCATGGTAATTAGTTGTCTGACCTGCTGGTGAAATGTGAAGGTGTCAGAAGGATTTTGTTGTTGTTGTAACCATGGTAATTATACAGTTGTCTGACCTGCTGGTGAAATGTGAAGGTGTCAGAAGGGTTTGTGTTGTTGTTGTAACCATGGTAATTATACAGCTGTCTGACCTGCTGGTGAAACGTGAAGGTGTGAAGGTGTCAGAAGGGTTTCTGTTGTTGTAACCATGGTAATTATACAGTTGTCTGACCTGCTGGTGAAACATGAAGGTGTCAGAAGGGTTTCTGTTGTTGTAACCATGGTAATTATACAGTTGTCTGACCTGCTGGTGAAACGTGAAGGTGTCAGAAGGGTTTGTGTTGTTGTTGTAACCATGGTAATTATACAGCTGTCTGACCTGCTGGTGAAACGTGAAGGTGTCAGAAGGGTTTGTGTTGTTGTTGTAACCATGGTAATTATACAGCTGTCTGACCTGCTGGTGAAATGTGAAGGTGTCAGAAGGGTTTGTGCTGTTGTTGTAACCATGCTAATTATACAGTTGTCTGACCTGCTGGTGAAATGTGAAGGTTTCAGAAGGGTTTCTGTTGTTGTAACCATGTTAATTATACAGTTGTCTGACCTGCTGGTGAAATGTGAAGGTTTCAGAAGGGTTTCTGTTGTTGTAACCATGGTAATTATACAGCTGTCTGACCTGCTGGTGAAATGTGAAGGTGTCAGAAGGGTTTGTGTTGTTGTTGTAACCATGCTAATTATACAGTTGTCTGACCTGCTAGTGAAATGTGAAGGTGTCAGAAGGGTTTCTGCTGTTGTAACCATGGTAATTATACAGCTGTCTGACCTGCTGGTGAAATGTGAAGGTCTCAGAAGGGTTTCTGCCGTTGTAACCATGGTAATTATACAGCTGTCTGACCTGCTGGTGAAATGTGAAGGTGTCAGAAGATTTTCTGTTGTTGTAACCATGGTAATTAGACAGCTGTCTGACCTGCTGGTGAAACGTGAAGGTGTCAGAAGGGTTTGTGTTGTTGTTGTAACCATGGTAATTATATGGTTGTCTGACCTGCTGGTGAAATGTGAAGGTGACAGAAGGGTTTCGGTAACACTTCAATTGACACCCAGTATCATAACATGTTATAACACAGTCATAATCATGTCAGGGTTTGTGCTGTTGTTATAACAACTGATGTCTGCTTGTCATAACCAGTCATAATATGGTCATAACACTGTCATGATGCATTTAATTACACTCGTTGTGACATAGATTGCTACATTTTAATTGGCTGGTTATAACACCTACACAACACTGTCATGATGCATTTAATTACCCTCGTTGTGACATAGATTGCTACATTTTAATTGGCTGGTTATAACACCTACATAACACTGTCATGATGCATTTAATTACCCTCGTTGTGACATAGATTGCTACATTTTAATTGGCTGGTTATAACACCTACACAAGAGCTACATTTTAATTGGCTGGTTATAACACCTATATAAAGTGTCACAACACACACCGCCAAGAAGATTCCTTCTCATCTGAAAGTTTGTCTCTTAAATCATTTTGTTTTTGTTGAAATTAATTCTTTACAGCCATGTGTTTGTTTTTTAAAATCTTTTTTTAAATACACTTTATGACACCGTTATGAAGCATTATAACCATCCTGTGTCACTTTACTGGAAACTTAGAAACTACACTATATGACACCGTTATGAAGCATTATGACCATCCTGTGTCACTTTACTGGAAACTAAGAAACTACACTATATGACACCATTATGAAGCATTATGACCATCCTGTGTCACTTTACTGGGATTAAGAAATGACACTATATGACACCATTATGAAGCATTATAACCATCCTGTGTCACTTTACTGGGAACTAAGAAACTACACTATATGACACCGTTATGAAGCATTATAACCATCCTGTGTCACTTTACTGGAAACTTAGAAACTACACTATATGACACCGTTATGAAGCATTATGACCATCCTGTGTCACTTTACTGGAAACTAAGAAACTACACTATATGACACCATTATGAAGCATTATGACCATCCTGTGTCACTTTACTGGGATTAAGAAATGACACTATATGACACCATTATGAAGCATTATAACCATCCTGTGTCACTTTACTGGGAACTAAGAAACTACACTATATGACACCGTTATGAAGCATTATGACCATCCTGTGTCACTTTACTGAAAACTAAGAAACTACACTATATGACACCATTATGAATCATTATTACCATCCTGTGTCACTTTACTGGGACTAAGAAACTACACTATATGACACCGTTATGAAGACTTATAACCATCCTGTGTCACTTTACTGGAAACTAAGAAACTACACTATATGACACCTTTCAAGAAGCATTATGACATCATAATAATCTAATCCAGATAGGCCTATCACGTACAGGCCCTTATATCAGTCATCAGAGGGTGTCTTGTCCTGCTCCTGAAATTCTGCTCCTGAATTCATCCAAGTCATCACAAACAGAGCATTGGGGTAGAGGTGCTTGTCTGACATAAATACTGTATGTGTGCAATTACAAAGATTTTTTAAAATGTATATAACATACTTTTGACACATAGGCTATGGTGTAATGAAGTGTTTTGCCTTGTGTGGCAGGTTTTGTGGGTTTTGACACTCTTATATGTAGGTGTCATAAATAGCTATAAAATTATGTAATATACAGTACCAGTCAAACGTTTGGACACACCTACACATTCAAGGGTTTTTCTTTAATTTGACTATTTTATACATTGTAGAATAATAGTGAAGACATCAAAACTATGAAATAACACATATGGAATCATGTATTATAACCCCAAAAAAAGTATTTAAAAAATGAAAAATATATTTTAGATTTTAGATTTTTCAAAGTTGCCACCCTTTGCCTTGATGACAGCTTTTCCACACTCTTGGCGTTCTCTCAACCAGCTTCAAGAGGAATGCTTTTTTCAACAGTCTTGAAGGGGTTCCCACATATGCTGTGCACTTGTTGGCTGCTTTTCCTTCACTCTGTCGTCCAATTCATCCCAAATCATCTCATTTGGGTTGAGGTCAGTTGATTATAGAGGCCAGGTCATCTGATGCAGCACTCCATAACTCTCCTTCTTGGTCAAATTATAGTCCCACTAAGGGCAAACCAGATGGGATGGCATATCGCTACAGAATGCTGTGGTAGCCATGTGCCTTGAATTCTAAATAAATCACAGACAGTGTCACCATCAAAGCACCTCAACGCCATCACACCTCCTCCTCCATGCTTCACGGTGGAAACCACACATGCAGAGATAATCCATTCACCTACTCTGCGTCTCACAATGACACAGCGGTTGCAACCAAGAAATCTCATGTTTTGACTCATCAGACAAAAGGACAGATTTCCACTGGTCTAATGTCCATTGCTTGTGTTTCTTGGCCCGAGCAAGTCTCTTCTTCTTATTGATGTTCTTTAGTAGTGGTATCTTTGCATGAATTCGACCATAAAGGCCTGATTCACACAGTCTCCTCTGAACAGTTGAGATCTGTCTGTTTCTTGAACTCTGTGAAGCATTTATTAGGGCAGCACTTTCTGAGGCTGGTAACTCTAATGAACTTACCCTCAGCAGCAGAGGTAGCTCTGGGTCTTCATTTCCTGTGGCTCTGGGTCCTCATGAGAGCCAGTTTCATCATAGGGCTTGATGTTTTTTTTGCGACTGCACTTGAAGAAACTTTCAAAGTTCTTGACATTTTCCGAATTGACTGACCTTCATTTCTTAAAGTAATGATGGACTGTCGTTTCTCTTTGCTTATTTGAGCTGTTCTTACCATAATATGGACTTGGTCTTCTACCAAATAGGGCTCATCTTCTGCATACTACCCCTACCTTGTCACAACACAACTGATTGGCTCAAACGCATTAAGAAGGAAAGAAATCCCACAAATAAACTTTTAATAAGGCACATCTGTTCATTGAAATGCATTCTAGCTGACTACCGCACCTCAGTGTGCAAAGCTGTCATCAAGGCAAAGGGTGGCTTCTTTGAAGAATCTCAAATATAAATATATTTTGATTTGTTTAACACTCTTTTTGGTTACTACATGATTCCATATGTGTTATTTCATACTTCTGATGTCTTCACTATTATTCTACAATATAGAAAATAGTCCAAATAAAGGAAACCCTTGAATGAGTAGGTGTGTCCAAACTTTCGACCGGTACTGTGTATATACAGTATAAATATGTGTATGCGACCAATAAAATTAGATTGGATTGGATTTTGAAAGTAAGAAGAGATAATGTGTTTTCAGAGTTCAAACCAACTGGTCCAAACGTAACGTTATAGTTTAATAACCAGACTAGGGCTCATTAATTAATCCAAACCGTTATATTAATAACCAGACTAGGGCTCATTAATCAGAGCTCAAACCAACTGGTCCAAACGTAACGTTATATTAATATCCAGACTAGGGCTCATTAATCAGAGCTCACACCAACTGGTCCAAACGTAACGTTATATTAATATCCAGACTAGGGCTCATTAATCAGAGCTCACACCAACTGGTCCAAACGTAACATTATATTAATAACCAGACTAGGGCTCATTAATCAGAGCTCAAACCAACTGGTCCAAACGTAACGTTATATTAATATCCAGACTAGGGCTCATTAATCAGAGCTCACACCAACTGGTCCAAACGTAACGTCATATTAATAACCAGACTAGGGCTCATTAATCAGAGCTCAAACCAACTGGTCCAAACGTAACATCATATTAATAACCAGACTAGGGCTCATTAATCAGAGCTCAAACCAACTGGTCCAAACGTAACGTCATAGTTTAATATCCAGACTAGGGCTCATTAATCAGGGCTCAAACCAACTGGTCCAAACGTAACGTTATATTAATAACCAGACTAGGGCTCATTAATCAGAGCTCAAACCAACTGGTCCAAACGTAACGTTATATTAATAACCAGACTAGGGCTCATTAATCAGAGCTCACACCAACTGGTCCAAACGTAACGTTATATTAATAACCAGACTAGGGCTCATTAATCAGAGCTCAAACCAACTGGTCCAAACGTAACGTTATATTAATAACCAGACTAGGGCTCATTAATCAGAGCTCAAACCAACTGGTCCAAACGTAACGTCATAGTTTAATATCCAGACTAGGGCTCATTAATCAGAGCTCAAACCAACTGGTCCAAACGTAACGCTATATTAATATCCAGACTAGGCTCATTAATCAGAGCTCAAACCAACTGGTCCAAACGTAACGTCATATTAATAACCAGACTAGGGCTCATTAATCAGAGCTCACCAACTGGTCCAAACGTAACGTCATATTAATATCCAGACTAGGGCTCATTAATCAGAGCTCAAACCAACTGGTCCAACGTGGCGTTATATTAATAACCAGACTAGGGCTCATTAATCAGAGCTCAAACCAACTGGTCCAAACGTAACGTCATATTAATAACCAGACTAGGGCTCATTAATCAGAGCTCAAACCAGACTAGGGCTCATTAATCAGGCTCAAACCAACTGGTCCAAACGTCATATTAATAACCAGACTAGGGCTCATTAATCAGAGCTCAAACCAACTGGTCCAAACGTAACGTTATATTAATAACCAGACTAGGGCTCATTAATCAGAGCTCAAACCAACTGGTCCAAACGTAACGTTATAGTTTAATATCCAGACTAGGGCTCATTAATCAGAGCTCAAACCAACTGGTCCAAACGTCATATTAATAACCAGACTAGGGCTCATTAATCAGAGCTCACACCAACTGGTCCAAACGTAACGTTATAGTTTAATAACCAGACTAGGGCTCATTAATCAGAGCTCAAACCAACTGGTCCAAACGTAACGCCATATTAATAACCAGACTAGGGCTCATTAATCAGAGCTCAAACCAACTGGTCCAAACGTAACGTTATATTAATAACCAGACTAGGGCTCATCAGGCTCAAACCAACTGGTCAGACTAGCTCAAACCAACTGGTCCAAACGTAACGTTATATTAATAACAGACTAGGGCTCATTAATCAGAGCTCAAACCAACTGGTCCAAACGTAACGTCATATTAATAACCAGACTAGGGCTCATTAATCAGAGCTCAAACCAACTGGTCCAAACGTAACGTTATAGTTTAATATCCAGACTAGGGCTCATTAATCAGAGCTCAAACCAACTGGTCCAAACGTAACGTCATATTAATAACCAGACTAGGCTCATTAATCAGAGCTCACACCAACTGGTCCAAAGCGTTATATTAATAACCAGACTAGGGCTCATTAATCAGAGCTCAAACCAACTGGTCCAAACGTTTCATATTAATAACCAGACTAGGGCTCATTAATCAGAGCTCAAACCAACTGGTCCAAACGTAACGTCATATTAATATCCAGTCTAGGGCTCATTAATCAGAGCTCAAACCAACTGGTCCAAACGTAACGTTATAGTTTAATAACCAGACTAGGGCTCATTATTAATCAGAGCTCAAACCAACTGGTCCAAACGTAACGTCATATTAATAACCAGACTAGGGCTCATTAATCAGAGCTCAAACCAACTGGTCCAAACGTAACGTTATAGTTTAATATCCAGACTAGGGCTCATTAATCAGAGCTCAAACCAACTGGTCCAAACGTAACGTCATAGTTTAATATCCAGACTAGGGCTCATTAATCAGGGCTCAAACCAACTGGTCCAAACGTAACGTTATATTAATAACCAGACTAGGGCTCATTAATCAGAGCTCAAACCAACTGGTCCAAAACGTTATATTAATAACCAGACTGAGGGCTCATTAATCAGAGCTCACCAACTTAATTAATATCCAGACTAGGGCTCATTAATCAGAGCTCAAACCAACTGGTCCAAACGTAACGTTATATTAATAACCAGACTAGGGCTCATTAATCAGGGCTCAAACCAACTGGTCCAAACGTAACGTCATATTAATAACCAGACTAGGGCTCATTAATCAGAGCTCAAACCAACTGGTCCAAACGTAACGTTATATTAATAACCAGACTAGGGCTCATTAATCAGGGCTCAAACCAACTGGTCCAAACGTAACGTCATATTAATATCCAGACTACCGGGCTCATTAATCAGAGCTCAAACCAACTGGTCCAAACGTAACGTTATATTAATAACCAGACTAGGGCTCATTAATCAGAGCTCAAACCAACTGGTCCAAACGTAACGTCATATTAATAACCAGACTAGGGCTCATTAATCAGAGCTCAAACCAACTGGTCCAAACGTAACGTTATAGTTTAATATCAGACTAGGGCTCATTAATCAGAGCTCAAACCAACTGGTCCAAACGCGTCATATTAACCAGACTAGAGCTCATTAATCAGAGCTCACACCAACTGGTCCAAACGTAACGCCAGGCTGCATTATTAATAACCAGACTAGGCTCATTAATCAGAGCTCAAACCAACTGGTCCAAACGTAACGTCATATTAATAACCAGACTAGGGCTCATTAATCAGAGCTCAAACCAACTGGTCCAAACGTAACGTTATATTAATAACCAGACTAGGGCTCATTAATTAGGGCTCAAACCAACTGGTCCAAACGTAACGTCATATTAATAACCAGACTAGGGCTCATTAATCAGAGCTCAAACCAACTGGTCCAAACGTAACGTTATATTAATAACCAGACTAGGGCTCATTAATCAGAGCTCAAACCAACTGGTCCAAACGTAACGTCATATTAATAACCAGACTAGGGCTCATTAATCAGAGCTCAAACCAACTGGTCCAAACGTAACGTTATAGTTTAGTATCCAGACTAGGGCTCATTAATCAGAGCTCAAACCAACTGGTCCAAACGTAACGTCATATTAATAACCAGACTAGGGCTCATTAATCAGAGCTCACACCAACTGGTCCAAACGTAACGCATTAATAACCAGACTAGGGCTCATTAATCAGAGCTCAAACCAACTGGTCCAAACGTAACGTCATATAATAACCAGACTAGGGCTCATTTAATCAGAGCTCAAACCAACTGGTCCCAACTAACGCTCATATTAATAACCAGACTAGGGCTCATTAATCAGAGCTCAAACCAACTGGTCCAAACGTAACGCCTTTATTAATATCCAGTCAGAGCCCGGGCTCATTAATCAGAGCTCAAACCAACTGGTCCAAACGTGGCCAACGCTATAGTTTAATAACCAGACTAGGGCTCATTATTAATCAGAGCTCAAACCAACTGGTCCAAACTCAACGCTATATTAATATCCAGACTAGGGCTCATTAATCAGAGCTCAAACCAACTGGTCCAAACGTAACGTTATATTAATAACCAGACTAGGCTCATTAATCAGAGCTCAAACCAACTGGTCCAAACGTAACGCCATATTAATAACCAGACTAGGGCTCATTAATCAGAGCTCAAACCAACTGGTCCAAACACAACGTTATATTAATAACCAGACTGTGGGCTCATTAATCAGAGCTCAAACCAACTGGTCCAAACGTAACGTTATATTAATATCCAGACTAGGCCCTTGTGTGGATTAATCAGAGCTCAAACCAACTGGTCCAAACGTAACGTTATATTAATAACCAGACTAGGGCTCATTAATCAGAGCTCAAACCAACTGGTCCAAACGTAACGTCATATTAATAACCAGACTAGGGCTCATTAATCAGAGCTCAAACCAACTGGTCCAAACGTAACGTTATAGTTTAATATCCAGACTAGGGCTCATTAATCAGAGCTCAAACCAACTGGTCCAAACGTAACGTCATATTAATAACCAGACTAGGGCTCATTAATCAGAGCTCACACCAACTGGTCCAAACGTAACGTTATATTAATAACCAGACTAGGGCTCATTAATCAGAGCTCAAACCAACTGGTCCAAACGTAACGTCATATTAATAACCAGACTAGGGCTCATTAATCAGAGCTCAAACCAACTGGTCCAAACGTAACGTCATATTAATAACCAGACTAGGGCTCATTAATCAGAGCTCAAACCAACTGGTCCAAACGTAACGTTATATTAATAACCAGACTAGGGCTCATTAATCAGAGCTCAAACCAACTGGTCCAAACGTAACGTTATAGTTTAATATCCAGACTAGGGCTCATTAATCAGAGCTCAAACCAACTGGTCCAAACGTAACGTCATATTAATAACCAGACTAGGGCTCATTAATCAGAGCTCAAACCAACTGGTCCAAACACAACGTTATATTAATAACCAGACTAGGGCTCATTAATCAGAGCTCAAACCAACTGGTCCAAACGTAACGTTATATTAATATCCAGACTAGGGCTCATTAATCAGAGCTCAAACCAACTGGTCCAAACGTAACGTTATATTAATAACCAGACTAGGGCTCATTAATCAGAGCTCAAACCAACTGGTCCAAACACAACGTTATATTAATAACCAGACTAGGGCTCATTAATCAGAGCTCAAACCAACTGGTCCAAACGTAACGTTATAGTTTAATATCCAGACTAGGGCTCATTAATCAGAGCTCAAACCAACTGGTCCAAACGTAACGTCATATTAATAACCAGACTAGGGCTCATTAATCAGAGCTCACACCAACTGGTCCAAACGTAACGTTATATTAATAACCAGACTAGGGCTCATTAATCAGAGCTCAAACCAACTGGTCCAAACGTAACGTCATATTAATAACCAGACTAGGGCTCATTAATCAGAGCTCAAACCAACTGGTCCAAACGTAACGTCATATTAATAACCAGACTAGGGCTCATTAATCAGAGCTCAAACCAACTGGTCCAAACGTAACGTTATATTAATAACCAGACTAGGGCTCATTAATCAGGGCTCAAACCAACTGGTCCAAACGTAACGTCATATTAATAACCAGACTAGGGCTCATTAATCAGAGCTCAAACCAACTGGTCCAAACGTAACGTCATATTAATAACCAGACTAGGGCTCATTAATCAGAGCTCAAACCAACTGGTCCAAACGTAACGTCATATTAATAACCAGACTAGGGCTCATTAATCAGAGCTCAAACCAACTGGTCCAAACGTAACGTTATAGTTTAATATCCAGACTAGGGCTCATTAATCAGAGCTCAAACCAACTGGTCCAAACGTAACGTTATATTAATAACCAGACTAGGGCTCATTAATCAGAGCTCAAACCAACTGGTCCAAACGTAACGTTATATTAATAACCAGACTAGGGCTCATTAATCAGAGCTCAAACCAACTGGTCCAAACGTAACGTCATATTAATAACCAGACTAGGGCTCATTAATCAGAGCTCAAACCAACTGGTCCAAACGTAACGTCATATTAATATCCAGTCTAGGGCTCATTAATCAGAGCTCAAACCAACTGGTCCAAACGTAACGTTATAGTTTAATAACCAGACTAGGGCTCATTATTAATCAGAGCTCAAACCAACTGGTCCAAACGTAACGTCATATTAATAACCAGACTAGGGCTCATTAATCAGAGCTCAAACCAACTGGTCCAAACGTAACGTTATATTAATAACCAGACTAGGGCTCATTAATCAGAGCTCACACCAACTGGTCCAAACGTAACGTTATAGTTTAATAACCAGACTAGGGCTCATTAATCAGAGCTCAAACCAACTGGTCCAAACGTAACGTTATATTAATAACCAGGCTAGGGCTCATTAATCAGAGCTCAAACCAACTGGTCCAAACACAACGTTATATTAATAACCAGACTAGGGCTCATTAATCAGAGCTCAAACCAACTGGTCCAAACGTAACGTTATATTAATATCCAGACTAGGGCTCATTAATCAGAGCTCAAACCAACTGGTCCAAACGTAACGTTATATTAATAACCAGACTAGGGCTCATTAATCAGAGCTCACACCAACTGGTCCAAACGTAACGTTATAGTTTAATATCCAGACTAGGGCTCATTAATCAGAGCTCAAACCAACTGGTCCAAACGTAACGTTATATTAATATCCAGACTAGGGCTCATTAATCAGAGCTCAAACCAACTGGTCCAAACGTAACGTTATATTAATAACCAGACTAGGGCTCATTAATCAGAGCTCAAACCAACTGGTCCAAACGTAACGTCATAGTTTAATAACCAGACTAGGGCTCATTAATCAGAGCTCAAACCAACTGGTCCAAACGTAACGTTATATTAATAACCAGACTAGGGCTCATTAATCAGAGCTCAAACCAACTGGTCCAAACGTAACGTCATATTAATAACCAGACTAGGGCTCATTAATCAGAGCTCAAACCAACTGGTCCAAACGTAACGTCATATTAATAACCAGACTAGGGCTCATTAATCAGAGCTCAAACCAACTGGTCCAAACGTAACGTTATAGTTTAATAACCAGACTAGGGCTCATTAATCAGAGCTCAAACCAACTGGTCCAAACGTAACGTTATATTAATAACCAGACTAGGGCTCATTAATCAGAGCTCAAACCAACTGGTCCAAACGTAACGTCATATTAATAACCAGACTAGGACTCATTAATCAGAGCTCAAACCAACTGGTCCAAACGTAACGTCATAGTTTAATATCCAGACTAGGGCTCATTAATCAGAGCTCAAACCAACTGGTCCAAACACAACGTTATATTAATAACCAGACTAGGGCTCATTAATCAGAGCTCAAACCAACTGGTCCAAATGTAATGTTATATTAATAACCAGACTAGGGCTCATTAATCAGAGCTCAAACCAACTGGTCCAAACGTAACGTCATATTAATAACCAGACTAGGGCTCATTAATCAGAGCTCACACCAACTGGTCCAAACGTAACGTTATATTAATATCCAGACTAGGGCTCATTAATCAGGGCTCAAACCAACTGGTCCAAACGTAACGTCATGTTAATAACCAGACTAGGGCTCATTAATCAGAGCTCAAACCAACTGGTCCAAACTTAACGTTATATTAATAACCAGACTAGTGCTCATTAATCAGAGCTCAAACCAACTGGTCCAAACACAACGTTATAGTTTAATATCCAGACTAGGGCTCATTAATCAGAGCTCAAACCAACTGGTCCAAACGTAACGTTATATTAATATCCAGACTAGGGCTCATTAATCAGAGCTCAAACCAACTGGTCCAAACGTAACGTTATATTAATATCCAGACTAGGGCTCATTAATCAGAGCTCAAACCAACTGGTCCAAACGTAACGTCATAGTTTAATAACCAGACTAGGGCTCATTAATCAGAGCTCACACCAACTGGTCCAAACGTAACGTTATAGTTTAATAACCAGACTAGGGCTCATTAATCAGAGCTCAAACCAACTGGTCCAAACGTAACGTTATATTAATAACCAGACTAGGGCTCATTAATCAGAGCTCAAACCAACTGGTCCAAACGTAACGTTATATTAATAACCAGACTAGGGCTCATTAATCAGAGCTCAAACCAACTGGTCCAAACGTAACGTCATATTAATAACCAGACTAGGGCTCATTAATCAGAGCTCAAACCAACTGGTCCAAACGTAACGTTATATTAATAACCAGACTAGGGCTCATTAATCAGAGCTCAAACCAACTGGTCCAAACGTAACGTTATATTAATAACCAGACTAGGGCTCATTAATCAGAGCTCAAACCAACTGGTCCAAACGTAACGTCATATTAATAACCAGACTAGGGCTCATTAATCAGAGCTCAAACCAACTGGTCCAAACACAACGTTATATTAATAACCAGACTAGGGCTCATTAATCAGAGCTCAAACCAACTGGTCCAAACGTAACGTTATATTAATAACCAGACTAGGGCTCATTAATCAGAGCTCAAACCAACTGGTCCAAACGTAACGTTATATTAATAACCAGACTAGGGCTCATTAATCAGAGCTCAAACCAACTGGTCCAAACGTAACGTTATATTAATATCCAGACTAGGGCTCATTAATCAGAGCTCACACCAACTGGTCCAAACGTAACGTTATATTAATAACCAGACTAGGGCTCATTAATCAGAGCTCAAACCAACTGGTCCAAACGTAACGTCATATTAATAACCAGACTAGGGCTCATTAATCAGAGCTCAAACCAACTGGTCCAAACACAACGTTATAGTTTAATATCCAGACTAGGGCTCATTAATCAGAGCTCAAACCAACTGGTCCAAACGTAACGTTATATTAATAACCAGACTAGGGCTCATTAATCAGAGCTCAAACCAACTGGTCCAAACGTAACGTTATAGTTTAATAACCAGACTAGGGCTCATTAATCAGAGCTCAAACCAACTGGTCCAAACGTAACGTTATATTAATAACCAGACTAGGGCTCATTAATCAGAGCTCAAACCAACTGGTCCAAACGTAACGTCATATTAATAACCAGACTAGGGCTCATTAATCAGAGCTCAAACCAACTGGTCCAAACGTAACGTCATATTAATAACCAGACTAGGGCTCATTAATCAGAGCTCAAACCAACTGGTCCAAACGTAACGTTATAGTTTAATATCCAGACTAGGGCTCATTATTAATCAGAGCTCAAACCAACTGGTCCAAACTTAACGTTATATTAATAACCAGACTAAGGCTCATTAATCAGAGCTCAAACCAACTGGTCCAAACGTAACGTCATATTAATATCCAGTCTAGGGCTCATTAATCAGAGCTCAAACCAACTGGTCCAAACGTAACGTTATATTAATAACCAGACTAGGGCTCATTAATCAGAGCTCAAACCAACTGGTCCAAACGTAACGTTATATTAATAACCAGACTAGTGCTCATTAATCAGAGCTCAAACCAACTGGTCCAAACGTAATGTTATATTAATAACCAGACTAGGGCTCATTAATCAGAGCTCAAACCAACTGGTCCAAACTTAACGTTATATTAATAACCAGACTAGGGCTCATTAATCAGAGCTCAAACCAACTGGTCCAAACGTAACGTTATATTAATATCCAGACTAGGGCTCATTAATCAGAGCTCAAACCAACTGGTCCAAACGTAACGTTATATTAATATCCAGACTAGGGCTCATTAATCAGAGCTCAAACCAACTGGTCCAAACGTAACGTCATATTAATAACCAGACTAGGGCTCATTAATCAGAGCTCAAACCAACTGGTCCAAACGTAACGTTATATTAATAACCAGACTAGTGCTCATTAATCAGAGCTCAAACCAACTGGTCCAAACACAACGTTATAGTTTAATATCCAGACTAGGGCTCATTAATCAGAGCTCAAACCAACTGGTCCAAACGTAACGTTATATTAATATCCAGACTAGGGCTCATTAATCAGAGCTCAAACCAACTGGTCCAAACGTAACGTCATATTAATAACCAGACTAGGGCTCATTAATCAGAGCTCAAACCAACTGGTCCAAACGTAACGTTATATTAATAACCAGACTAGGGCTCATTAATCAGAGCTCACACCAACTGGTCCAAACGTAACGTTATAGTTTAATATCCAGACTAGGGCTCATTAATCAGAGCTCAAACCAACTGGTCCAAACGTAACGTTATAGTTTAATATCCAGACTAGTGCGCATTAATCAGAGCTCACACCAACTGGTCCAAACGTAACGTCATATTAATAACCAGACTAGGGCTCATTAATCAGAGCTCAAACCAACTGGTCCAAACGTAACGTCATATTAATAACCAGACTAGGGCTCATTAATCAGAGCTCAAACCAACTGGTCCAAACGTAACGTTATAGTTTAATATCCAGACTAGGGCTCATTATTAATCAGAGCTCAAACCAACTGGTCCAAACTTAACGTTATATTAATAACCAGACTAAGGCTCATTAATCAGAGCTCAAACCAACTGGTCCAAACGTAACGTCATATTAATATCCAGTCTAGGGCTCATTAATCAGAGCTCAAACCAACTGGTCCAAACGTAACGTTATATTAATAACCAGACTAGGGCTCATTAATCAGAGCTCAAACCAACTGGTCCAAACGTAACGTTATATTAATAACCAGACTAGGGCTCATTAATCAGAGCTCAAACCAACTGGTCCAAACGTAACGTTATATTAATAACCAGACTAGGGCTCATTAATCAGAGCTCAAACCAACTGGTCCAAACGTAACGTTATATTAATAACCAGACTAGGGCTCATTAATCAGAGCTCAAACCAACTGGTCCAAACACAACGTTATAGTTTAATATCCAGACTAGGGCTCATTAATCAGAGCTCAAACCAACTGGTCCAAACGTAACGTCATATTAATATCCAGTCTAGGGCTCATTAATCAGAGCTCAAACCAACTGGTCCAAACTTAACGTTATATTAATAACCAGACTAGTGCTCATTAATCAGAGCTCAAACCAACTGGTCCAAACACAACGTTATAGTTTAATATCCAGACTAGGGCTCATTAATCAGAGCTCAAACCAACTGGTCCAAACGTAACGTTATATTAATATCCAGACTAGGGCTCATTAATCAGAGCTCAAACCAACTGGTCCAAACGTAACGTTATAGTTTAATAACCAGACTAGGGCTCATTAATCAGAGCTCACACCAACTGGTCCAAACTTAACGTTATATTAATAACCAGACTAGGGCTCATTAATCAGAGCTCAAACCAACTGGTCCAAACGTAACGTTATATTAATAACCAGACTAGGGCTCATTAATCAGAGCTCAAACCAACTGGTCCAAACGTAACGTTATATTAATAACCAGACTAGGGCTCATTAATCAGAGCTCAAACCAACTGGTCCAAACGTAACGTTATATTAATAACCAGACTAGGGCTCATTAATCAGAGCTCAAACCAACTGGTCCAAACGTAACGTTATAGTTTAATAACCAGACTAGGGCTCATTAATCAGAGCTCAAACCAACTGGTCCAAACGTAACGTTATAGTTTAATAACCAGACTAGGGCTCATTATTAATCAGAGCTCAAACCAACTGGTCCAAACACAACGTTATATTAATAACCAGACTAGGGCTCATTAATCAGAGCTCAAACCAACTGGTCCAAACGTAACGTCATATTAATAACCAGACTAGGGCTCATTAATCAGAGCTCAAACCAACTGGTCCAAACAAAACGTTATAGTTTAATAACCAGGCTAGGGCTCATTAATCAGAGCTCAAACCAACTGGTCCAAGCGTCGTTATAGTTTAATATCCAGACTAGGGCTCATTAATCAGAGCTCACACCAACTGGTCCAAGCAACGTTATATTAATAACCAGACAGGACTCATTAATCAGAGCTCAAACCAACTGGTCCAGCAAAACAACAAACGTCATCCATTAATAACCAGACCAGGGCTCATTAATCCAGCAGCTCAAACAAAACTGGTCCAAACAAAACGTTATAGTTTAATATCCAGACTATCCAGCTCATTAATCAGAGCTCCAGCAACCAACTGGTCCAAAACGTAACGTTATCCAGCAATAACAACAAGACTATCCAGCTCATTAATCAGAGCTCACAACCAAAACTATCCAGCAAACGTAACGTTATCCAGTTTAATATCCAAAACTATCCAGCAACATTAATCAGAGCTCAAACCAACTGGTCCAAACAACAAAACGTTATCCAGTTTAATAACCAGACTATGCAGCATTAATCAGAGCTCACACCAACTGGTCCAAACAACAACAATTAATAACCAGACAGGCTCATTAATCAGAGCTCAAACCAACTGGTCCAAACGTAACAATATTAATAACCAGACAGGGCTCATTAATCAGCAACTCAAACCAACTGGTCCAAACAACGTTAACAAAACGTATCCAGACAGGGCTCAAATTAATCAGAGCTCAAACCAACTGGCAACAAACAAAACGTTATATTAACAACCAGACTATCCAGGCTCATTAATCAAAAGCTCAAAACCAACTGGTCCAAACAACAACATATTAATATCCAGCAAGGCTCATTCCAATCAAGAGCTCAAACCAACTGGTCAACAAACAAAACGTTATCCATTAACAACAAGACTAGGGCTCATTAATCAGAGCAAAACCATCCAGTCAACAAACAAAACGTATCCATTAATAACCAAGACTAGTGCTCATTAACAACAGCTCAAACCATCCAGTCCAAACAAAACGTTATATTAATAACCAAGACTATCCAGCAACAACAACAAAGCTCAAACCAACTGGTCCAAACAACAAACGTATCCAGCAACAACAAGACTAGTGCTCATTAACAGAGCAAAACGTATCCAGTCCAAACAAAACGTATCCAGTTTAATAACAAGACTATCCAGCTCATTAATCAGAGCTCAAACAACAAAACTGGTCCAAACAACGTCCAGCAACACAAAATATCCAGTCAGGCTCATTAAACAGAGCCAAACCAACTGGTATCCAAACAGCAACAAAATATCCAGCAAGGGCAACATTAATCCAGCAGCTCAAACCAACTGGTCCAAACAACGTTATAAAATATCCAGCAACTAGTGCTCATTAATCCAGAGCTCAAACCAACTGGTCCAAACACAACGTTAAAATATCCAGACAAGGGCTCATTAATCAGAGCTCAAACCAACTGTATCCAAACGCAACGTTAAAATATCCAGACTAGGGCAACAAATCAGAGCCAAACCAACTGGTCCAAACAAGCGTGTCCAACGTATCCAGCAATAACCAGACTAGGGCTCAGCAACAAGCAAAACACCAACTGGTCCAAACAAAACGTTATATTAATAACCAGACTAGGGCTCATTAATCATCCAGCAACACACAAAACTGGTCAGCAAACAACAAAACGTTATCCAGTTTAATATCCAGACTATCCATTAACAGAGCAAAAACCAACTGGTCCAAACAAAACGTTATCCAGTTTAATATCCAGACCAGCAACAACAACAAAAATCAGAGCAACACACAAAACTATCCAAACAACAACAAAATAACCAGCAACAGGGCAACAAAAATCCAGCAACTCAAACCAACTGGTCCAAACGCAACGTCATATTAATAACCAGCAACAGGGCAACATTAATCAGAACTCAAACCAACTGGTCCAAACAACAAGTTTAATATCCAGCAACAGCTCATTATTAATCCAGCAACTCAAACCATCCAGGAACAAACAAAACGTTATCCAGCAATAACCAGACTAAGGCTCATTAATCAGAGCTCAAACCAACTGGTCCAGCAACAACAACAAAATATCCAGTCTAGGGCTCAATTAATCATCCAGCTCAAACCAACTGGTCCAAACAAAACGTATCCATATTAATAACCAGACTAGGGCTCATTAATCAGAGCTCAAACAAAACTGGTCCAAACAAAACGTATCCATTAATAACCAAACTATGCCATTAATCAGAGCTCAAACCAACTGGTCAAAACAACAAAACGTTATCCATTAATAACAAAACTAGGGCCATTAATCAGAGCTCAAACCATCTGGTCAACAAACAAAACGTTATCCATTAATAACCAAACTAGTGCTCATTAATCAGAGCTCAAACCAACTGGTCCAAACAACAAAACGTATCCAGTTTAATAACAAGACTAGGGCCATTAATCAGAGCTCAAAAACGTATCCAAACAGCAACAAAATATCCAGCAAGGGCAACATTAATCAGCAGCTCAAAAAACGTGGTCCAGCAACAACAACAAAATAACCAGACAACAAAGCGTATCAAAAGCGTGTCCAGCTCATTAACAGAGCTCAAACAACTGGTCCAAACACAACGTTATAGTTTAATCCATCCAACAACGTATCCAGGCTCATTAATCAGTCCAGCTCAAACCAACTGGTCCAAACGTAACGTTATATTAATATCCAGACTACGGCTCATTAACAGAGCTCAAACCAACTGGTCCCAAAAAACGTCCAGCAACAGACAACAAATCAGATCCAGCAACAGTCCAAACTTAACGTTATCCAGCAACAACAACAAAAGGGCCATTAATCAGAGCTCAAAACAACAAAACTGGTCCAAACAACGTTATACAAAACCAGACTAGGGCTCATTAACAGATCTCAAACAAAACTGGTCCAAACAACGTTAATTAATAACAGACTATCCAGCAACAGAGCTCAAACAAAACTGGTCCAAACAACAAAACGTTTAATAACCAGACAGGGCAACATTATTAATCAGAGCTCAAACAAAACTGGTCCAAACGTAACAACAAAACGTATATTAATAACAACAAAAGACCAGTGCTCCATTAATCAGAGCTCAAACCAACTGGTCCAAACAAACGTTATATTAATAACCAGACTAGGGCAAAATCAGAGCTCAAACCAACAACAAAACGTATCCAGCAACCAACTAGGGCTCATTATTAATCAGAGCAAACCAACTGGTCCAAACGCAACAAAACGTTATCCAGTTTAATAACCAGACTAGGGCTCATTATTCCAGAGCTCAAACCAACTGGTCCAAACAAAACGTTATATCCAATAACAGACAGTGCTCATTAATCAGAGCCAAACCAACTGGTCCAAACGTATCCAGCAATAACCAGACTATCCAGGGCAACAAATTAATCAGAGCTCAAACTAACTGGTCCAGCAACATTATAGTTTAATAACCAGGCTAGTGCTCCTCAGGGCTCACTAATGTGGAAATAACCAGATTCCTCTGCATCTGTCCCTCTTCTCTTTGGAACCCAAGACATCACAAAACAACAAAACGTATCCAACAACAACAACAAAACGTATCCAGCAACAACAACAAAACGTATCCAGGAACAACAAAACGTATCCAGGAACAACAACAACAAAACGTATCCAGCAACAACAACAAAACATATCCAGGAACAACAACAAAACGTATCCAGCAACAGCAACAAAACGTATCCAGCAACAGCAACAAAACGTATCCAGCAACAGCAACAAAACGTATCCAGCAACAACAACAAAACGTATCCAGCAACAGCAACAAAACGTATCCAGCAACAACAACAAAACGTATCCAGCAACAACAACAAAACGTATCCAGCAACAGCAACAAAACGTATCCAGCAACAACAACAAAACAAATCCAGCAACAACAACAAAACGTATCCAGCAACAACAACAAAATGTATCCAGCAACAGCAACAAAACGTATCCAACAACAACAAAACGTATCCAGCAACAACAACAAAACGTATCCAGCAACAACAACAAAACGTATCCAGCAACAGCAACAAAACGTATCCAACAACAACAACAAAACGTATCCAGCAACAACAACAAAACGTATCCAGGAACAACAAAACGTATCCAGCAACAACAAAACGTATCCAGCAACAACAACAAAACATATCCAGCAACAACAACAAAACGTATCCAGCAACAGCAACAAAACGTATCCAGCAACAGCAACAAAACGTATCCAGCAACAACAACAAAACGTATCCAGCAACAACAACAAAACGTATCCAGCAACAACAACAAAACGTATCCAGCAACAGCAACAAAACGTATCCAGCAACAACAACAAAACGTATCCAGCAACAACAACAAAACGTATCCAGCAACAGCAACAAAACGTATCCAGCAACAACAACAAAACGTATCCAGCAACAACAACAAAACGTATCCAGCAACAACAACAAAACGTATCCAGCAACAGCAACAAAACGTATCCAGCAACAACAACAAAACGTATCCAGCAACAACAACAAAACGTATCCAGCAACAGCAACAAAACGTATCCAGCAACAACAACAAAACGTATCCAGCAACAACAACAAAACGTATCCAGCAACAACAACAAAATGTATCCAGCAACAGCAACAAAACGTATCCAACAACAACAAAACGTATCCAGCAACAACAACAAAACGTATCCAGCAACAACAACAAAACGTATCCAGCAACAGCAACAAAACGTATCCAACAACAACAACAAAACGTATCCAGCAACAACAACAAAACATATCCAGGAACAACAACAAAACGTATCCAGCAACAGCAACAAAACGTATCCAACAACAACAACAAAACTTATCCAGCAACAACAACAAAACATATCCAGGAACAACAAAACGTATCCAGGAACAACAACAACAAAACGTATCCAGCAACAACAACAAAACATATCCAGGAACAACAACAAAACGTATCCAGCAACAGCAACAAAACGTATCCAGCAACAGCAACAAAACGTATCCAGCAACAGCAACAAAACGTATCCAGCAACAGCAACAAAACGTATCCAGCAACAACAACAAAACGTATCCAGCAACAACAAAACGTATCCAGCAACAACAAAATGTATCCAGGAACAGCAACAAAACGTATCCAGCAACAACAACAAAACGTATCCAGCAACAACAACAAAACGTATCCAGCAACAACAAAACGTATCCAGGAACAGCAACAAAACGTATCCAGCAACAACAACAAAACATATCCAGCAACAACAACAAAACGTATCCAGCAACAACAACAAAACGTATCCAGCAACAACAAAACGTATCCAGCAACAACAAAACGTATCCAGGAACAGCAACAAAACGTATCCAGCAACAACAACAAAACGTATCCAGCAACAACAAAACGTATCCAGCAACAGCAACAAAACGTATCCACCAACAACAATAAAACGTATCCAGCAACAACAACAAAACGTATCCAACAACAACAACAAAACGTATCCAGCAACAACAACAAAACGTATCCAACAACAACAATAAAACGTATCCAGCAACAACAACAAAACGTATCCAACAACAACAATAAAACGTATCCAGCAACAATAACAAAACGTATCCAACAACAACAACAAAACGTATCCAGCAACAACAACAAAAAAAGACAATTGTCAGGTAATGATTGTTTTGAATATTCGTGTCTGTGTGCAACTGTTTAGACTAGCATATAATAGTGCTATCGTTAGCTATATGGGGTAGATTGATGTTAGCATGTTAGCATGTTAGCACCATAGACTGCTACTTTTAATTGACCATTCTACTTCCTTGGGACAACGGGGAGAAATCTGGCGAGACCCTGTTTTCAGGTTGTGATGCTGCTCAATGTGAAAATATATTTAAATGTGTGACCTGGGACAGACAAAAAAAACAAAAAAAAGCCATGTTTGGCTGTTACGTTGCCTAGCAACACTGCATCTCTTTGCAAATCAGACTCACCTTACCAAGATGTCAAGGCTGAGTCCCAAAAAATCTCTATATACTGCACTGCTTCCCATAGAGATCTGGTCAAAACAAGTGCACTATGTTGGGAACAGGGAGCCAGCCATTCAGGACTAGGTCATATTGACACATTTCACTATAGCAGGTTGCTGTGTGTTTTCATCACCACTTAAAGGTCCTGTTGGACAAGGTTGTTTATCTGACATCACTACTATAATATTAATACTGATGGTGTTGTATGTTGGACAAGGTTGTTTATCTGACATCACTACTTTAATACTGATGGTGTTGTATGTTGGACAAGGTTGTTTATCTGACATTTTACTACTTTAAAACTAACGGTGCTGGACAAGGTTGTTTAGCTGACATTTTACTACTTTAATACTAATGGTGTTGTATGTTAACCAATTACAACATACTGTTGAACCCAGGAAGCATTCCCGTTACCTTGGTTATTAACCAACTCATTAGGACCTTTCTATATGCCTAGTCTGACGATGTGTCTGGATATCTAGGGAAGATGATTTTATACCAGGCAGACTATCTACCTATAATAAGAGTCTCGGAGGCAGAAACCTCGTTCGATGACAATGTGATCCGCGCGGCCTGAGATCCTGGTCTGATTCTCTCACTGCTCCTCTCCTTCAGCCCCAGGAGACATAATGTAACACGCGATGAGGACGAAGGTGCCTTAAACACACTTACATCAAGGAGGAAATGAGGACCATTCTGCTGTCCACGGCAACTTTCACCTACTGCCCTCACGCAGACTGTCTCTCTCTCCCTCACTTTGCACTGGCACCTCTCTCTCTCATCACATCATCCTCCCTCTCTCTCATCACAACATCCTCCCTCTCTCTCTCTCTCTCTCTCTCTCTCTCTCTCTCTCTCATCACATCATCCTCCCTCTCTCTGTCTAATCACATCATCCTCCCTCTCTCTCATCACAATATCCTCTCTCTCTCTCTCTCTCTCTCTCTCTCTCTCTCTCATCACATCATCCTCCCTCTCTCTGTCTAATCACATCATCCTCCCTCTCTCTCATCACAACATCCTCCCTCTCTCTCTCTCTCTCTCTCTCTCTCTCTCTCTCATCACATCATCCTCCCTCTCTCTGTCTCATCACATCATCCTCCTTCTCTCTCTCTAATCACATCATCCTCCCTCTCTCTCTCTCATCACATCATCCTCCCCTCTCTCTCTAATCACATCATCCTCCTCTCTCTCTCTAATCACATCATCCTCCCTCTCTCACATCATCCTCTCTCTCTGTCTCTCTCTCTCTCTCCTCCTCTCTCTCTCTCTCCTCTATCTCTCTCCCTCTCTCTCTCTCTCTCTCCCTCTCTCTCTCTCTCTCTCTCTCTCTCTCTCTCCCTCTCTCTCCCCCTCTCTCTTTCTCTCTCTAGCTCTCTCCTCCTCTCTCCCCCCTCTCTCTCTCTCTCTCACCCTCTCACCCTCTCCCCCTCTCTCCCTCTCTCTCTCTCTCTCTCTCTCTCTCTCTCCTCCTCTCTCCCCCTCTCGCTCTCTCTCTCTCTAGCTCTCTCCTCCTCTCTCCCCTCTCTCTCTGTCTCTCTCTCTCACCCTCTCACCCTCTCTCCCCCTCTCTCTCTCTCTCTCCTCCTCTCTCTCTCTCTCCCCCTCTCTCTCTCTCCCTCTCACCCTCTCTCCCCCTCTCTCTCTCTCCCTCTCACCCTCTCTCCCTCCACTGGCACCATGGATGTCTGTTGTACCCCGATCTTATTAACTTTGAATAAAGGCAGAAATATGAGGATAAAAAAATGGTTCCTGCATGAATTAATTCAGGTTCAAAATAAAGGAGAAGAAAAAGCATAAAGGTTAAGTATTCCTGACATGGCCTCTCTGCAGTTTACAAATTGCCTGTCAACACACAGCTACTGTGACCTTTCACCTTTATCATGTAAAAACTGGGTTCACTTCTACATAAATCCTACTTTCCAGGCAGGCTTAGTGGGATACTGTTTGCATCCCAAACACTATTCCCTTTTCCCTACGGACCCTATTCAAAGGTATGTTGGACAGGTGTTCAGGGATTAGGTTAATATTCTGGACTGGGCCCGTAAATAACTCTGTTAGGATTCCAGATCATGTCCCTCCCCTTTAAGGTACCAACAGTGTTTGTCAGTAGCAATACATGTCGGATTCTATGCTAATAGCAGCAGCTTATGTTCGATTCCAATTTGTCTAAGAGAGTCTTACCATGTAGATTAAAGAACATTCATTACACCACTCCTGTCCCCCTCTGCCCCCGCCGCCCCCCGTCCCATTCTCCCACATGTCTTTGAATAGATGGCTTTGCTTGTTAACAACCCCATGGTCCCACATGTCTTTGAATAGATGGCTTTAGTTGTTAATGAACTCATTGTTAAAGCTAGTACACGGTCTGCTCTCTCTCTCTCTCTCTCTGTCTTCTGTCTACTCTTAAATCACACCGACGAGACGTGCTGGGACCCAGCGATGAAAAGCCTCCCAGAGGTATCGACTCTCTACTTGATTATCTCTGTTCGTAATATATCAATATCAAACGTGAGGATTTTTTGTACAGATTTATTTTCTCTGTCACTTATTTCTTTTGGTTCTTCTTATCAATTGCATATTTTATCCCTCCTTTTTATATCCATAATTAATGCCCTCTGAGCACCCCCCCCCCCACTCCCCTCCCAACCACGGGAATACATAAATATTTAATTAATTTATATGCCGTCTTATTTCCTGTGTCTTTTAAAGGAAGAACAAAATTTTTTTTTTTTAAATGTTAATTTGTCGCATTTATTTAAGTGGAGAAAGTGCACTTTGCGAAATGTACATGATTTCATGTCGGTTGTTTTAAAGTACGGTTGCCGTGGCGCCGCCGACAACATTCTAGAACCCGCGATGACATGGAACAAGAAGCGGAGGAGACAATTACCCTACGAACATTCATTTATTCACGGACACTCGTTTAAGGACCGATCCTCGGGTGATATTAAATAGGCCTACAGAGATATTTACACGTTAGAGTGGTATTTATATGCTAATAGTGGTGTGCGCTGCTAGGGAAACTCTGTAATATTCTTTATTTTTATGTTTTCAAATCATGTTAAATTAAGTAAGGTCCTAAATGTGGGCTTTTTTACTCAAATGGAAATATATTATTTCCAACAAAGTCAAATGTTTATAATGATTTAGTTCACTATGGGTGACACGCTGAAGATACTCTATACAGAGCAGGGGTTCATCACAAGCCTTCAGCGTCAGGGATAAACACCATACATGGTGACTCCTTGCTGTCCCCAGTCCACCTGGCCGTGCTGCTGCTCCAGTTTCAACTGTTCTGCCTAATTATTATTGGACCATGCTGGTCATTTATGAACATTTGAACATCTTGGCCATGTTCTGTTATAATCTCCACCCGGCACAGCCAGGAGAGGACTGGCCACCCCACATAGCCTGGTTCCTCTCTAGGTTTCTTCCTAGGTTTTGGCCTTTCTAGGGAGTTTTTTCCTAGACACCGTGCTTCTACACCTGCATTGCTTGCTGTGTGGGGTTTTAGGCTGAGGGTTTCTGTACAGCACTTTGAGATATCAGCTGATGTACGAAGGGCTATATAAATACATTTGATTTGAGTTAGCGGTTAGCGTTAGCGTCGATCAATCAATTGGATTCAACTTGAATTGCTTCTCATAAATATGTCAGTTATTTAAAATGTCAGAAGACCTGTGGGGTGAAAATGTGTCCATATTTTCTAAACTCACACCACTCAGAGAAATGACATGTTTACCAACAATCCTTCACAGTAATGTCTCTCTCCCACCTAGCTGGCGGCGTGTTGACAGACATGAGAGCAGAGCACAAAGCATTATTAGTTACAGTAATGTAGTGACATGGAGAGGTCATAGTTCACATTATTAGTTATATTAATGTAATGACATAGAGAGGTCATAGGTCACATTATTAGTTATATTAATGTAATGACATGGAGAGGTCATAGGTCACATTATTAGTTACAGTAATGTAATGACATAGAGAGGTCATAGTTCACATTATTAGTTATATTAATGTAGTGACATGGAGAGGTCATAGTTCACGTTATTAGTTATATTAATGTAATGACATAGAGAGGTCATAGTTCACACTATTAGTTATATTATATGAATGTAGTGACATGGAGAGGTCATAGGTCACATTATTAGTTATATTAATGTAGTGACATGGAGAGGTCATAGTTCACATTATTAGTTACAGTAATGTAATGACATGGAGAGGTCATAGTTGACATTATTAGTTATATTAATGTAGTGACATGGAGAGGTCATAGTTGACATTATTAGTTATATTAATGTAGTGACATGGAGAGGTCATAGGTCACATTATTAGTTACAGTAATGTAATGACATAGAGAGGTCATAGTTCACACTATTAGTTATATTATATGAATGTAGTGACATGGAGAGGTCATTACATTAATATAACTAATAATGTGACCTATGACCTCTCCATGTAATTTCATTAAAACCAAGCCACATCCCCAGATGTGGGTTCAGAAGCTGAGCACTGTGGTTTCAGAAGTTGAGCTCTGTGGGTTCAGAATATGAGCTCTGTGGGTTCAGAAGAAGAAGAGGAGCTCTGTGGGTTCAGGAGATGAGCTCTGTGGGTTCAGAAGAGGAGCTCTGTGGGTTCAGAAGAGGAGCTCTGTGGGTTCAGAAGATGAGCTCTGTGGGTTCAGAAGAAGAAGAGGAGCTCTGTGGGTTCAGAAGAGGAACTCTGTGGGTTCAGAAGAGGAGCTCTGTGGGTTCAGAAGAGGAGCTCTGTGGGTTCAGAAGATGAGCTCTGTGGGTTCAGAAGAGTCTGTGGGTTCAGAAGAGGAGCTCTGTGGGTCTCCCTCTCTGTTGTTCACATCTCTCTTTGTATTCTTCTGGCTTCATGGTACTGGGGTCAAAATAATTCAACAGCCCTTTTCTATTCAGATAAGCCCACACCCGTGAAGAACAACAACAACAACAACAGCATCAACAACAACAAACCAACAAACAAACAATGGAAATGAATGATTAAGGATTCTTGATGCCTGTCTTCATTTGTCATGACATTTTGTGTAATTTCTTCTTTTTTAATCGTGACTTCAACTCTAATTACGATGATTTTTTTCTCTCCTTCCAAAATGACAAGCACCAGCGTTTACAGGCGTTTTACAGGCGTTTACAGGCGTTTTACAGGCGTTTACAGGCGTTTTACAGGCGTTTTACAGGCGTTTCACAGGCATTTACAGGCGTTTTACAGGCGTTTTACAGGCGTTTAATGGTGTTTACAGGCGTTTACAGGCGTTTACAGGCGTTTACAGGTGTTTACAGGCGTTTACAGGTGTTTACAGGCGTTTACAGGCGTTTACAGGCGGTTTACAGGCGTTTACAGGCGTTTACAGGCGTTTAGAGGCGTTTACAGGCGTTCACAGGCGTTTACAGCCGTTTACAGGCGTTTACAGGCATTTACAGGCCTTTTACAGGCGTTTACAGGAGTTTACAGGCCTTTTACAGGCGTTTACAGGCGTTTACAGGCCTTTTACAGGCCTTTTACAGGCGTTTACAGGCGTTTACAGGCCTTTTACAGGCGTTTACAGGCGTTTACAGGCGTTTACAGGCCTTTTACAGGCGTTTACAGGTGTTTACAGGCGTTTACAGGCGATTCTAGGCGATTACAGGCCTTTTACAGGCCTTTTAGAGGCGTTTACAGGCGTTTACAGGCCTTTTACAGGCGTTTACAGGCGATTCTAGGCGATTACAGGTGTTTACAGGCCTTTTACAGGCCTTTTACAGGCGTTTACAGGCGTTTTACAGGCGTTTACAGGCCTTTTACAGGCATTTACAGGCGTTTACAGGCCTTTTACAGGCGTTTACAGGCGTTTACAGGCGTTTATAGGCGTTTACAGGCATTTACAAGCCTTTTACAGGCGATTACAGGCGTTTATAGGCGTTTATAGGCATTTACAGGCGTTTATAGGCATTTACAGGCATTTACAGGCATTTACAGGCATTTACTGGCGTTTACAGGCGTTTATAGGCATTTACAGGCGTTTACTGGTGTTTACAGGCGTTTACAGGCATTTTACAGGCGTTTACAGGCGTTTATAGGCATTTACAGGCGTTTACTGGCGTTTACAGGCGTTTACAGGCGTGCACTCAGAAATACTCTCAATTCGTATCCGACGGTTACAGACAGAGGCTGTGAAATCCCTCAGAGTGGACCCCCCTCCCCCCCCCCCTCCTCCTCCTCCTCCAATCGTTTTGTACACAGAGACTTGAAGAGAAGGCAGCCTACTGGAACCCTGGGATAAAGGCTGTCCTGGAGAGCCAGATAACGCTGTGATTGGACACAGTCGGAATGGAACCAGGAAGGAGACAGATGCCTTTGTCTCTATATGTATTAGTGGTATGCAGGTCAGCTGTTTGTTCCAGCCACACCCACCCACAATAGCTGACAACCCATCAGCAATGTGATAAAGTGAGAATCACAGGCCCACAACCGAGCCTAACCCACTAATACTTAAAAGACAACAGTCAGACATCAGAACGGTTTCTATGACGAGGGGGAAGCAGGATTTTTGTTTCACCTGTTTTTTGGTATGTGTAACGTCGTATGAAGAAGGTGTGGACCATAACACAGCGTGGTAAGTGTTCGTGTTATTTTTTTCATTCAAACTGAACACAAAACAAAAATTTCAAAAAACGAAACAGTCCTGTCAAGTGCAGAAACACAGAAAACAGAAAACAACTACCCACAAGACACAGGTGGGAAAAGGGCCACCTAAGTATGATTCTCAATCAGAGACAACGACAGACAGCTGCCTCTGATTGAGAACCACACCCGGGCCAAACACACAGAAATAGAAAACATAGAACACAAAAACATAGAATGCCCACCCCAACTCACACCCTGACCAAACCAAAATAGAGACATTAAAAGGATCTCTAAGGTCAGGGCGTGACAAGTCTATAGTCTGTTGGTTAGGGGTCTATAGTCTGTTGGTTAAGAGTCTATAGTCTGTTGGTTAGGAGTCTGTAGTCTGTTGGTTATGAGTCTGTAGTCTGTTAGTTAGGAGTCTATAGTCTGTTGGTTATGAGTCTGTAGTCTGTTGGTTATGAGTCTGTAGTCTGTTAGTTAGGAGTCTCTAGTCTGTTGGTTAGGAGTCTATAGTCTGTTGGTTAGGAGTCTATAGTCTGTTGGTTAGGAGTCTATAATCTGTTGGTTAGGAGTCTATAGTCTGTTGGTTAGGAGTCTATAGTCTGTTGGTTAGGAGTCTATAGTCTGTTGGTTAGGAGTCTATAGTCTGTTGGTTAGGGGTCTATAGTCTGTTGGTTAGGAGTCTATAATCTGTTGGTTATGAGTCTATAGACTGATGGTTATGAATCTATAGTCTGTTGGTTAGGAGAGGGCGTGACAGTATATTTCTCTGGTAGGCTATTTGTAAGTCAACTGGTCTATAATTATCTTCTATTCTTGTCATCAGCCTATTCATAGGGTTTGCGTGATTCGTCACAACATTGTTTTGAACGTTCGTTTTTGGACTGGTGCCCCGACTGAGCGTTCTAATCAATGCCTCGTCAATGAGCGCAAAGTGCATTACAGTGGCTTAGAAATACAATGAGAATCAAAAGGAGACAAATAATTAGTAGGAAAAACTGTTGTCATCAGGTTGATTTTAGATGCAGTATGATGCTAGCTAGCTAGCTAAGACTGAGGGGAGGCCACTGGATTTTAGATGCAGTATGATGCTAGCTAGCTAGCTAAGACTGAGGAGAGGCCACTGGATTTTAGATGCAGTATGATGCTAGCTAGCTAGCTAAGACTGAGGAGAGGCCACTGGATTTTAGATGCAGTATGATGCTAGCTAGCTAGCTAAGATTGAGGGGAGGCCACTGGATTTTAGATGCAGTATGATGCCAGCTAGCTAGCTAGATAAAACTGAGGGGAGGCCACTGGATTTTAGATGCAGTATGATGCCAGCTAGCTAGCTAAGACTGAGGGGATGCCACTGGATTTTGGATGCAGTATGATGCTAGCTAGCTAGCTAGCTAAGACTGAGGGGAGGCCACTGGATTTTATATGCAGTATGATGCTAGCTAGCTAGCTAGCTAAGACTGAGGGGAGGCCACTGGATTTTAGATGCATTATGATGCCAGCTAGCTAGCTAGCTAAGACTGAGGGGAGGCCACTGGATTTTGGATGCAGTATGATGCTAGCTAGCTAGCTAGCTAAGACTGAGGGGAGGCCACTGGATTTTATATGCAGTATGATGCTAGCTAGCTAGCTAAGACTGAGGGGAGGCCACTGGATTTTAGATGCAGTATGATGATAGCTAGCTAGCTAAGATTGAGGGGAGGCCACTGGATTTTATATGCAGTATGATGCTAGCTAGCTAGCTAAGACTGAGGGGAGGCCACTGGATTTTAGATGCAGTATGATGCCAGCTAGCTAGCTAAGACTGAGGGGAGGCCACTGGATTTTAGATGCAGTATGATGCCAGCTAGCTAGCTAGCTAAGACTGAGAGGAGGCCACTGGATTTTAGATGCAGTATGATGCTAGCTAGCTAGCTAAGACTGAGGAGAGGCCACTGGATTTTAGATGCAGTATGATGCTAGCTAGCTAGCTAAGACTGAGGGGATGCCACTGGTTTTTAGATGCAGTATGATGCCAGCTAGCTAGCTAAGACTGAGGGGAGGCCACTGGATTTTAGATGCAGTATGATGCCGGCTAGCTAGCTAGCTAAGACTGAAGGGAGGCCACTGGATTTTAGATGCAGTATGATGCTAGCTAGCTAGCTAAGACTGAGGGGAGGCCACTGGATTTTAGATGCAGTATGATGCTAGCTAGCTAGCTAAGACTGAGGGGAGGCCACTGGACTTTAGAACAGCTAATATTAAAATGGCTAGCTATTTTTGACAAAATTTCTGTATAAAGTAAATTTGACGACATGATAATGTTGGCAAAGATGTTTCCTACTAATTATTTGGACTACTTTAACAATGTCATAATATTGCAAGGCACAATAGTGTAATTTAGACGAAACAGTAGTTGTCCTCCGTCCAGAATGACTTACCACCACTTTAGGGCACCACTGTGGCACCATCGATAAGGGACGGCTTGAGAACGTTCATAACAATGGCATGACGCCACCGAGTGACGGAGGTACAACCTATGACTGTGCTGCCCTAGAGGACTAAATAAACCCTTGTTCACCAGAATAATGACATAAATTGATAGAATTAATGCTTAAATCAAGCTTGACGTCCGTTGTCATAGGTCAAGTTCTCTCTGTCCTTTCTGCTTCTCTCCTGAACACGTTTAGGGACCGGGGGAGAAAAATAGAACAAGTTTAATAACACGTTTAGGGACCGGGGGGGGAAATAGAAAAAGACGATTAACACGTTTAGGGACCGGGGGGGAAAATAGAACAAGTTTAATAACACGTTTAGGGACCGGGGGGGAAAATAGAACAAGTTTAATAACACGTTTAGGGACCGGGGGAGAAAAATAGAACACATTTAATAACACGTTTAGGGACCGGGGAGAAAAATAGAACAAATGTAATAACACGTTTAGGGACCGGGGGAGAAAAATAGAACAAATGTAATAACACGTTTAGGGACCGGGGGAGAAAAATAGAAAAAGTTGAACCGGTTTTGTAAAGAAATAGAAATCTGTGAAAAGGACCTAACATGTTTTCTGATCAGATATAATTTCAGGCTTAGATCCGTATTTTATGTAGTTGAAATACTATCAGCTCTTATGATGCTGATAAAGATAGCTCCTCTACAGACGGTATCTAAATGCACATTCACAATCTATTAATAAGATGCTGAAAGAAATAAAATCTTATTTCTCTATTCCTGTTCCTGAGTCAAACTTTTGCCAAAAATTGGGTTTATCATTTTACTGCAAGAAATGTTTAATTCTTCGGGAGTTAATGTGAAGGCTATGAGAGAGGTTATAGACCCGCAATTGGTGTGGAGAACAGTAGACTACATTTCCCTCGAAGTGCCACAGGCCTATTTGATTTCGCAATTTGAATCGCGCCTCACAATATCACACACAGCTGTCATCCTCATTTACCTCTTCACTAAATCACTAATTCTTTCCCAAACATTCATGTTGTTTTTCCTACTGTCTCTTCCCTAAACATTCATGTTGTTTCCTCTGGTCTCTTCTCTAAACATTCATGTTGTTTCCTACTGTCTCTTCTCTAAACATTCATGTTGTTTTTCCTCTGGTCTCTTCTCTAAACATTCATGTTGTTTCCTCTGGTCTCTTCTCTAAACATTCATGTTGTGTTTCCTCTGGTCTCTTCTCTAAACATTCATGTTGTTTTTCCTCTGGTCTCTTCTCTAAACATTCATGTTGTGTTTCCTCTGGTCTCTTCTCTAAACATTCATGTTGATTCCTCTGGTCTCTTCCCTAAACATTCATGTTGATTCCTCTGGTCTCTTCTCTAAACATTC
>NC_088397.1:4123793-4198300 GCF_034236695.1 Oncorhynchus nerka
TAGTGAAGGTATAGAAGGTGACTCAGGTGAGTGATGATTGTAGTGAAGGTATAGAAGGTAACTCTGGTGAGTGATGAGAGTAGTGAAGGTATAGAAGGTGACTCAGGTGAGTGATGAGAGTAGTGAAGGTATACAAGGTGACTCAGGTGAGTGATCAAAACCCAAGCTGAGGCCATCACATCTCAGCCACGTCTATTTCCCGAGCCAAGTGCTGTTGCCAGTGACTGAGTCTGATTGCAGTAAAATTAGAACGCGTGTCGTAGAGAGATGGGCCCCTTAGTGTTGTAGAGATAAGCCCCTTCGTGTCGTAGAGAGATGGGCCCCTTCGTGTTGTGGAGAGATGGGCCCCTTCGTGTCGTAGAGAGATGGGCCCCTTCGTGTTGTAGAGAGATGTGCCCCTTCGTGTCGTAGAGAGATGGGCCCCTTCGTGTCGTAAAGAGATGGGCCGCTTCGTGTCGTAGAGAGATGGGCCCCTTCGTGTTGTAGAGATAAGCCCCTTCGTGTCGTAGAGAGATGGGCCCCTTCGTGTCGTAGAGAGATGGGCCCCTTCGTGTCATAGAGAGATGGACCCCTTAGTGTCGTAGAGAGATGGACCCCTTAGTGTCGTAGAGAGATGGACCCCTTCGTGTCGTAGAGAGATGGACCCCTTCGTGTTGTAGAGAGATGGGCCCCTTAGTGTCGTAGAGAGATGGGCCCCTTAGTGTCGTAGAGAGATGGGCCCCTTCGTGTCATAGAGAGATGGGCCCCTTCGTGTCATATAGAGATGGGCCTCTTCGTGTCGTAGAGAGATGGGCCCCTTAGTGTTGTAGAGAGATGGGCCCCTTCGTGTCGTAGAGAGATGGGCCCCTTAGTGTCGTAGAGAGATGGGCCCCTTCGTGTCGTAGAGAGATGGACCCCTTCGTGTCGTGGAGAGATGGGCCCCTTCGTGTCATAGAGAGATGGGCCCCTTCGTGTTGTAAAGAGATGGGCCCCTTAGTGTCATAGAGAGATGGGCCCCTTCGTGTTGTAAAGAGATGGGCCCCTTAGTGTCGTAGAGAGATGGGCCCCGTCGTGTCATAGAGAGATGGACCCCTTAGTGTTGTAGAGAGATGGACCCCTTAGTGTTGTAGAGAGATGGACCCCTTCGTGTCATAGAGAGATGGACCCCTTAGTGTTGTAGAGAGATGGACCCCTTAGTGTTGTAGAGAGATGGACCCCTTCGTGTCATAGAGAGATGGACCCCTTCGTGTCATAGAGAGATGGACCCCTTAGTGTTGATGAGAGATGGACCCCTTCGTGTCATAGAGAGATGGACCCCTTCGTGTCATAGAGAGATGGGCCCCTTCGTGTCATAGAGAGATGGACCTGACATCTGTCTGTCAGCTTACTGCCCTCCGCTCCTTCCTCTCCCCGCTGCCCCTTGAACTCTTCAGTTCATCTGTCGCCTCACTTCAGTCTGCCTGTCCCATCTACCCGTCTGTCCCATCTACCCACCTGTCCCATCTACCCACCTGTCCCCTCTATTCACCTGTTCCCTCTACTCACCTGTCCCCTCTACTCACCTGACCCCTCTACTCACCTGTCCCCTCTACTCACCTGTCCCCTCTACCCACCTGTCCCCTTTACTCACCTGTCCCCTCTACTCACCTGTCCCCTCTACCCACCTGTCCCCTCTACTCACCTGTCCCCTCTACTCACCTGCACCCTCTACTCACTTGTCCCCTCTACTCACCTGTCCCCTATACACACCTCTCCCCTCTACCCACCTGTCCCCTTTACTCACCTGTCCCCTCTACCACCTGTCCCCCTTACTCACCCTGTCCCCCTTATCCACCTGTCCCCTCTACTCACCTGTCCCCTCTACTCACCTGTCCCCTCTACTCACCTGTACCCTCTACTCACCAGTCACCTCTACTCACCTGCCCCCTCTACTCACCTGACCCCTCTACTTACCTGTCCCCTCTACCCACCTGTCCCCTCTACTCACCTGTCCCCTCTACACACCTGTCCCCTCTACACACCTGTCCCCTCTACACACCTGTCCCCTCTACTCACCTGTCCCCTCTACTCACCTGTCCCTCTACCAACCTGTCCCCTCTACTCACCTGTCCCCTCTACCAACCTGTCCCCTCTACTCACCTGTCCCTCTACCCACCTGTCCCCTCTACTCACCTGTTCCCTCTACCCACCTGTCCCCTCTACTCACCTGTCCCCTCTACTCACCGGTCACCTGGCGTCTCCAGGTCCCTCTACTCACCTGACCCCTCTACTTACCTGTCCCCTCTACCCACCTGTCCCCTCTACTCACCTGTCCCCTCTTCTCACCTGTCCCCTCTACTCACCTGTCACCTGGCATCTCCAGGTCCCTCTACCTACCTGTCCCCTCTACTCACCTGTCCCCTCTACTCACCTGTCCCCTCTACTCACCTGTCCCTTCTACTCACCTGTCCCCTCTACTCACCTGTCCCTCTACCCACCTGTCCCCTTGACTCACCTGTCCCCTCTACTCACCTGTCCCCTCTACTCACCTGCACCTGGCGTCTCCAGGTCCCTCTACTCACCTGTCCCCTCTACTCACCTGTCCCCTCTACTCACCTGTCACCTGGCGTCTCCAGGTCCCTCTACTCACCTGTCCCCTCTACTCACCTGTCCCCTCTACTCACCTGTCCCCTCTACTCACCTGCCCCCTCTACTTACCTGTCACCTGGCGTCTCCAGTCCCCTCTACTCACCTGTCCCCTGGTGTCTCCAATCCCCTCTTCTCACCTGTCACCTGGAGTCTCCAGTCCCCTCTACTCACCTGTCCCCTGGCATATCTCACTGTCTTTAAGGCTAGATGTGTTGTGTTGTCTGTGTCTGAGGCAGCTCTGGGCTCGACTCTACTCATCCATTGGAAGGAATACTTCAGCGTAACATTAAGCACTTACAAATTCATAACACGCTGTACGAATTGCAATTTTGTTTTTGTTTAGCTGGACGTAACATATCATATGAACACAATTTTCAGAGTCCTGTTTTGTCTCGTTAAAGCTACTTTCAAAACTAATGGCTGAAATTATAAAAAATGTTCATAACGCACCTTTAAGCGGTCTGACTGAGGGAAATACTTTATGGGAATCGTTTTTGTCTGTCTGTCTGTGTGTGTATCTGTCTGTCTGTGTATCTGTCTGTTTGTGACCAATTCAACCACCTCAGCCCAGGTGGACTACAGTACTATAGTGTGTCTGTGTGTCTGTCTGTCTGTGTGTCTGTGTGTGTGTGTGTCTGTCTGTGTGTGACCAATTCAACCACCTCAGCCCAGGACTACAGTACTATAGTGTGTCTGTGTGTCTGTGTGTCTGTGTGTCTGTGTGTCTGTCTGTCTGTCTGTCTGTCTGTCTGTCTGTCTGTCTGTCTGTCTGTCTGTCTGTCTGTCTGTCTGTCTGTCTGTCTGTCTGTCTGTCTGTGTCTGACCAATTTAACCACCTCAAGCCAGGTGGACTACAGAACTATAGTTTGGTTCTGAAGCAGACAGGAACCAGAGAGAGACAGAGAGAGACAGAGAGGGTTGCTGGGATACGGAGATCTAGGTGGTGCTGGTAGGCTGGAGTCTCCCACAATCAATGACATCAGACAGAACCAAGGCACCAGCAGGGAAAATCCATTCTGTTTTGGAATGTGTCCCAAATGCCACCCTATTCCCTTTATAGTGCACTACATTTGACCAGGCCACATCAGGCTCCGGTCAAAAGAAGTGCACTAACGAAGAAACAGGGTGTCATTTGAGATCCATCCCTGGACGGTTTTGTCTGAGCTCTGATTGACTACTTTAATTGAACGGGACAAAGACTACTTTTAATTGGACGCCCTTCTATGAGGAGGTCACACCAACTACGCATCCAGCATTCCTGACTGTGATTCGTTTAAACAGTGGTGCAATGCTCTGCTCATCCTCCCCAATATCGTCAGGCCATATTGGAAAGAGAAAGATTACCCCCATTGGACCAGACAGTGATGTGAGTGAAAAGAATGCTAGAATAATAGAATATTAGAATGTTAGAATGTTAGAATGCTAGAATGTTAGAACGCTAGAATGTTAAAATGCTAGAATGCTAGAATGTCAGAATGTTAGAACGCTAGAATGTTAGAATGCTAGAATGTTAGAATGCTAGAATGTTAAAATGCTAGAATGCTGGAATGTTAGAACGCTAGAATTCTAGAATGTTAGAATGTTAGAATGTTAGAACGCTAGAATGCTAGAATGTTAGAATGCTAGAATGTTAGAACGCTAGAATGTTAGAATGTTAGAACGCTAGAATGCTAGAATGTTAGAACGTTAGTCGATAACATTCTTTCAACAACAACAAAAAACGTTAAAAAAATAGAAGCTTCTAATCCAATAGAATGATTGTCACTATGGGGTTTTGAGGTCAACAGAATCTACTGTAACCGTGGAAACCCCTGGGAAAAAGACCAAGCACTTGCATGTCAATTATTGAACGTAGGTTAAGAGAAAGAATGTTGGAGTGAAGGAGAGAGAGAGCGAGGTGTGTGGTCATGTAAAAAATGAACAACTCTCTGAATAAAAAAAAAAGCTGCTCTCATCATGTAAGTGATGGTAATCAGAGTGTCAGCGTTGCTTTTTAAGGAGAGATGATAAATAATGGATTTAATAGGGCCATGTGAAATACCACGGGGCCTATTGAAACAGTCCTGCTAGGTCTGGTAAAGGGGAGCGGATAGGACCATGTGAAATACCACGGGGCCTATTGAAACAGTCCTGCTAGGTCTGGTAAAGGGGAGCGGATAGGACCATGTGAAATACCACGGGTCTGTTGAAACAGTCCTGCTAGGTCTGGTAAAGGGGAGCGGACAGGACCATGTGAAATACCACGGGGCCTATTGAAACAGTCCTGCTAGGTCTGGTAAAGGGGAGCGGACAGGACCATGTGAAATACCACGGGGCCTGTTGAAACAGTCCTGCTAGGTCTGGTAAAGGGGAGCGGACAGGACCATGTGAAATACCACGGGGCCTGTTGAAACAGTCCTGCTAGGTCTGGTAAAGGGGAGCGGACAGGACCATGTGAAATACCACGGGGCCTGTTGAAACAGTCCTGCTAGGTCTGGAGCCGACAGGACCATGTGTTGGAAGGCCAGGGAGAGATGTTCACATCTTGTGGTATAACTGTACCGTTGGGATAACAGCGATAGCTAGCTGACAACTGGAGGAGAGAAGAGACAAGCGGGAGGAATGGACATAAAAGAGAAGTGAGAAAAGGGAGAGGAGAGAAAAGGGAGAGGAGAGAAAAGGGAGAGGAGAGGAGAGGAGAGGAGAGGAGAGGAGAGGAGAGGAGAGAAAAGGGAGAGGAGATAAAAGGGAGAGGAGAGGAGAGGAGAGGAGAGGAGAGAAAAGGGAGAGGAGAGGAGAGGAGAAGAGAGGAGAGGAGAGAAAAGGGAGAGGAGAGGAGAGGAGAGAAAAGGGAGAGGAGGGAGAGGAGAGGAGAGAAAAGGGAGAGGAGATAAAAGGGAGAGGAGAGGAGAGGAGAGGAGAGAGGAGAGGAGAGGAGAGGAGAGGAGAGGAGAGGAGAGGAGAGGAGAGGAGAGGAGATGAGATGAGATGAGAGAAAATAAGAGGAGAGAGAAGAAGAGTGAAAGGAAAGAACAGTTGGAGACTGTGGTAATACATCCAGGATAAACCTCATTGACAGGTGAATAATACTGTATAAATGTATAAATGCAGGTAAATACTAGTAATTTGGTGCTGAATGTAGTTTAACTATTGATGAAAACCCCTTTTTTAAAACACTATAGAGTTTAAACCCCATTTGAGGCAACTTGTGTCCATAACTACACAAGAAGCACCAAGTCAAATCCACCACATTTTTGAAGAAATGTACTCTGCCGCTCAAGTTTTTTTTTATTTTTTAGAGGAAGACAGATGTAGACAGATATCTTTGTGTTAAAGAAGTGGCTCCATCAGACCGTTCGACGTCTTCCTCCCCTCTGATTCCGTCTTATCGTCTGCAGCGTAGAGACCTGATGCCTAGCTTTGATAAAGCTCCTTCAGGAAGGATGGCTGCTGTTTCCTCAGAGTCCCAGGCTTGACAGGAGTACATAAATGTTGAATAAACCCTTTGATAAAACCCAGGGATGTCACTAAATCTATGGATTCTCCCTCAGGGAGGAGGAGGAGGAGGAGGAGGAGGTGGAGGAGAAGGAGGAGGAGGAGGAGGTGGAGGAGGAGGTGGAGGTGGGAGAAGGAGGGAGGAGGAGGAGGAGGAGGTGGAGGAGGAGGTGGAGGTGGAGGTGGAGGTGGAGGAGGAGGAGGAGAGAGAGGAGGAGGAGGAGAGAGGAGGAGGTGGAGGTGGAGGTGGAGGAGGAGGAGGAGGTGGAGGAGGAGGAGGAGGAGGAGGGAGGTGGAGGAGGGGGAGGTGGAGGAGGAGGAGGAGGAGGAGGTGGAGGAGGAGGAGGAGGAGGAGGTGGGAGGAGGAGGAGGAGGAGGAAGTGGAGGAGGAGGTGGAGGAGGAGGAGGAGAAGGAGGAGGCGGAGGAGGAGGAGGAGGAGCAGAGAAAGAACAAGAAGAAGAGGTTTTGCCGTCCCAAACGAAACCCTTTTCTCTTTGTTGTGCCCAATGCTATATGGTCCCCCTGGTCAAAAGCAGTGCACTTATACAGTATAGAGCATAGGGTGCCATTTGGGACACATTAGACAAGTTGAAATGTCCTTTGGGGAGCCAGTCACGGCATAAACATTCTCTAAATCAACCGTTTAAGAGCAGAGGTTCCCTTCAGGATTCCTATCTCATCATCCAGGTTTAGGGACGACGAGCCCCAGATGGTTCTCCAAATTGTTAAGGGACTTAATCACGTCAGGACCATCATTTATTTCAGACTTTTTTTTCCCTTTTCTTTCTCTAATAGTACATTGTTGTTTGGCAACCAAGCAACAATCAATCCCATAATTACAAAAAAAGGGAATATTTATTTATAGCCGTAAAACACAGTTCTATAAAGTAGAGTACCAAAAAAATAATTGAAGTTAGGACTGTTATCAGCATTAAACAGTGAACATGCATAGAGAGAGAGAGGATATTAATATATTAATATAGTATTCATCTGTTATTGTTCAGGACAATTTTTGTTTTTATTCAAGTGTTGTTAAAACTTGTTTTTTAGAAATCTAATTTAAATCTAAATTAAATCTACCTCTACCTCTCACCGTCCTTCCATTATCCAAACGGTCTTCCAAATGAAGATAAAATAACGTGTGATTATAGAGTTACTCATCTAAACTCACAACCCAAATCTCACACGGCCAGGGCCCATCTTGGCTCCCAACCCACAGTTGAAGAAACCCTGAGTCGATTATGGGATGTCCAGCCGTGTTTTAGAAAGGTGGAATTACGGCATTTTATTTCCATGGCGATGTTGTCTATTACCTGTAGTTATAACCAGACATGGTATTTTATTTCCATGGCGATGTAGGCTATTACCTGTAGTTATAACCAGACATGGTATTTTATTTCCATGGCGATGTAGGCTATTACCTGTAGTTATAACCGGGCATGGTATTTTATTTCCATGGCGATGTTGTCTATTACCTGTAGTTATAACCAGACATGGTATTTTATTTCCATGGCGATGTAGTCTATTACCTGTAGTTATAACCAGACATGGTATTTTATTTCCATGGCGATGTTGTCTATTACCTGTAGTTATAACCAGACATGGTATTTTATTTCCATGGCGATGTAGTCTATTACCTGTAGTTATAACCAGACATGGTATTTTATTTCCATGGCGATGTAGGCTATTACCTGTAGTTATAACCAGACATGGTATTTTATTTCCATGGCGATGTAGTCTATTACCTGTAGTTATAACCAGACATGGTATTTTATTTCCATGGCGATGTTGTCTATTACCTGTAGTTATAACCAGACATGGTATTTTATTTCCATGGCGATGTTGTCTATTACCTGTAGTTATAACCAGACATGGTATTTTATTTCCATGGCGATGTAGGCTATTACCTGTAGTTATAACCAGACATGGTATTATATTTCCATGGCGATGTAGTCTATTACCTGTAGTTATAACCAGGTAAGGTATTTTATTTTGGGTCGATTCTGTCTTATGTAGCAGCATTTGAAATGGTGTTTTTTTAAATATTTTTTTTTTTTTTTACATTAGAGACTCAGAGTTACAAAATGGTATATCATACACTACATTTGAGAAACAATGGGAAAGTAATTCTGCTTTGATAGATGATAAACTTGTAACCCCACTTTTGAGAAAATGGCTGCCCTTGAATGTTTTGGCACATCTACAGTAGAGCTCATCTTTTGTTGACAGCCATTCAGCATTGTTCCCACCCTCTTGAACCTTAGCCCCACCCATCTCTTTAAGGATTCGCATGTGAGGCTACGTGTTGAACAGAGTGAGTACGGTAGTGTAGTAAACAACCAAAGATTTCAAGACAAAAAGTGGTGAAAGTAGTAGCAAACAATACACGTTATCTAGACCTTGGCCTACGGTATATTCTAATCTGTCTGGTTGTTCTTCACATTACCATCTCTTGTAAACACACACTATATCTGTCACGCCCTGATCTGTTTCACCTGTCTTTGTGATTGTCTCCATCCCTCCAGGAGTCGTCCATCTTCCCCACTATCCCCTGTGTATTTATACCTGTGTTCTCTGTTTGGCTGTTGGCAGGTCGTCTTGTTTGTTCAAGCTTACCAGCGTTTGTCCTGTCAGCTCCTGTGTTTTTTTCCCAGCTACTCTCTTTCTCGCCCTCCTGGTTTTGACCTTCACCTGTCCCGTCTCTGTACCCGCTTTCCTGACCACTCTGCCTGCCCCTGAACCTGCCTGCCTGACCACTCTGCCTGCCCCTGACCCTGAACCTGCCTGCCTGACCACTCTGCCTGCCCATGACCCTGAACCTGCCTGCCTGACCACTCTGCCTGCCCCTGACCCTGAACCTGCCTGCCTGACCACTCTGCCTGCCCCTGACCCTGAACCTGCCTGCCTGACCACTCTGCCTGCCCATGACCCTGAACCTGCCTGCCTGACCACTCTGCCTGCCCCTGACCCTGAACCTGCCTGCCTGACCACTCTGCCTGCCCCTGACCCTGAACCTGCCTGCCTGACAACTCTGCCTGCCCCTGACCCTGAGCCTGCCTGCCAACCTTTGCCCCTTCTCTGGATTATCGACCTGTGACATGACCTGTCTCTTGCCCCTTGGACTATTAAACCATTGTTTGTTTTCAATGTGTATCTGGGTCTTACCTTGATCCCTGATATTATCAAATACAAGGCTAGAGGCTAGGCTAGGATACAGAAGGTGTAAATGTTAAAGTGAAATGGTTACCTGTAGCAAAATCAGAACATAAAACAGTGTCCAGATAAATGTTGTATAAATATGAAAGAATTAATAGATGATACTTATCCAGACACACTTGTCTAAATTGATGGGTCATGTGAAAGAAATGCTATAACCACTGTTGTCTAGACATGTTCACGTGTTCATGAAATACAATAGAAGGCCTGTAATCACCTCCACCTCCAGACACACCTGGCTAACTTGATGGGTCCTGTCGTCACCTCCACCTCCAGACACACCTGTCTAACTTGATGGGTCCTGTAGTCACCTCCACCTCCAGACACACCTGTCTAACTTGATGGGTCCTGTAGTCACCTCCACCTCCAGACACACCTGGCTAACTTGTTGGGTCCTGTAGTCACCTCCACCTCCAGACACACCAGTCTAACTTGATGGGTCCTGTAGTCACCTCCACCTCCAGACACACCTGTCTAACTTGATGGGTCCTGTAGTCACCTCCACCTCCAGACACACCTGTCTAACTTGATGGGTCCTGTAGTCACCTCCACCTCCAGACACACCTGGCTAACTTGATGGGTCCTGTAGTCACCTCCACCTCCAGACACACCTGGCTAACTTGATGGGTCCTGTAGTCACCTCCAGACACACCTGGCTAACTTGATGGGTCCAGTAGTCACCTCCACCTCCAGACACACCTGACTAACTTGATGGGTACTGTAGTCACCTCCACCTCTAGACACACCTGGCTAACTTGATGGGTCCAGTAGTCACCTCCACCTCCAGACACACCTGACTAACTTGATGGGTACTGTAGTCACCTCCACCTCTAGACACACCTGGCAAACCTGATGGGTCCTGTAGTCACCTCCACCTCCAGACACACCTGACTAACCTGATGGGTCCTGTAGTCACCTCCACCTCCAGACACACCTGTCTAACTTGATGGGTCCTGTAGTCACCTCCACCTCCAGACACACCTGGCTAACTTGTTGGGTCCTGTAGTCACCTCCACCTCCAGACACACCTGGCTAACCTGATGGGTCCTGTAGTCACCTCCACCTCCAGACACACCTGACTAACTTGATGGGTACTGTAGTCACCTCCACCTCTAGACACACCTGGCTAACCTGATGGGTCCTGTAGTCACCTCCACCTCCAGACACACCTGACTAACCTGATGGGTCCTGTAGTCACCTCCACCTCCAGACACACCTGTCTAACTTGATGGGTCCTGTAGTCACCTCCACCTCCAGACACACCTGGCTAACTTGATGCGTCCTGTAGTTACCTCCACCTCCAGAAACACCTGGCTAACCTGATGGGTCCTGTAGTCACCTCCACCTCCAGACACACCTGGCTAACTTGATGGGTCCTGTAGTCACCTCCACCTCCAGACACACCTGGCTAACTTGATGGGTCCTGTAATCACCTCCACCTCCAGACACACCTGGCTAACTTGATGGGTCCTGTAGTCACCTCCACCTCCAGTCACACCTGACTAACCTGATGGGTCCTGTAGTCACCTCCACCTCCAGACACACCTGGCTAACTTGATGGGTCCTGTAGTCACCTCCACCTCCAGACACACCTGGCTAACTTGATGGGTCCTGTAGTCACCTCCACCTCCAGACACACCTGGCTAACTTGATGGGTCCTGTAGTCACCTCCAGACACACCTGGCTAACTTGATGGGTCCAGTAGTCACCTCCACCTCCAGACACACCTGGCTAACTTGATGGGTCCAGTAGTCACCTCCACCTCCAGACACACCTGACTAACCTGATGGGTCCTGTAGTCACCTCCACCTCCAGACACACCTGACTAACCTGATGGGTCCTGTAGTCACCTCCAGACACACCTGGCTAACTTGATGGGTCCAGTAGTCACCTCCACCTCCAGACACACCTGACTAACCTGATGGGTCCTGTAGTCACCTCCAGACACACCTAGCTAACTTGATGGGTCCAGTAGTCACCTCCACCTCCAGACACACCTGACTAAATTGATGGGTCCTGTAGTCACCTCCACCTCCAGACACACCTGGCTAACCTGATGGGTCCTGTAGTCACCTCCACCTCCAGACACACCTGACTAACTTGTTGGGTCCTGTAGTCACCTCCACCTCCAGACACACCTGACTAACTTGATGGGTCCCGTAGTCACCTCCACCTCCAGACACACCTGACTAACTTGATGGGTCCTGTAGTCACCTCCACCTCCAAACACACCTGACTAACTTGATTGGTCCTGTAGTCACCTCCACCTCCAGACACACCTGACTAACTTGATGGGTCCTGTAGTCACCTCCACCTCCAGACACACCTGGCTAACCTGATGGGTCCTGTAGTCACCTCCACCTCCAGACACACCTGACTAACTTGATGGGTCCTGTAGTCACCTCCAGACACACCTGACTAACCTGATGGGTCCTGTAGTCACCTCCACCTCCAGACACACCTGGCTAACTTGTTGGGTCCTGTAGTCACCTCCACCTCCAGACACACCAGTCTAACTTGATGGGTCCTGTAGTCACCTCCACCTCCAGACACACCTGTCTAACTTGATGGGTCCTGTAGTCACCTCCACCTCCAGACACACCTGGCTAACTTGATGGGTCCTGTAGTCACCTCCACCTCCAGACACACCTGATTAACTTGATGGGTCCTGTAGTCACCTCCACCTCCAGACACACCTGGCTAACTTGATGGGTCCTGTAGTCACCTCCAGACACACCTGGCTAACTTGATGGGTCCAGTAGTCACCTCCACCTCCAGACACACCTGACTAACTTGATGGGTACTGTAGTCACCTCCACCTCTAGACACACCTGGCTAACTTGATGGGTCCAGTAGTCACCTCCACCTCCAGACACACCTGACTAACTTGATGGGTACTGTAGTCACCTCCACCTCTAGACACACCTGGCTAACTTGATGGGTACTGTAGTCACCTCCACCTCTAGACACACCTGGCTAACCTGATGGGTCCTGTAGTCACCTCCACCTCCAGACACACCTGACTAACCTGATGGGTCCTGTAGTCACCTCCACCTCCAGACACACCTGTCTAACTTGATGGGTCCTGTAGTCACCTCCACCTCCAGACACACCTGGCTAACTTGTTGGGTCCTGTAGTCACCTCCACCTCCAGACACACCTGGCTAACCTGATGGGTCCTGTAGTCACCTCCACCTCCAGACACACCTGACTAACTTGATGGGTACTGTAGTCACCTCCACCTCTAGACACACCTGGCTAACCTGATGGGTCCTGTAGTCACCTCCACCTCCAGACACACCTGACTAACCTGATGGGTCCTGTAGTCACCTCCACCTCCAGACACACCTGTCTAACTTGATGGGTCCTGTAGTCACCTCCACCTCCAGACACACCTGGCTAACTTGTTGGGTCCTGTAGTCACCTCCACCTCCAGACACACCTGGCTAACCTGATGGGTCCTGTAGTCACCTCCACCTCCAGACACACCTGACTAACTTGATGGGTCCTGTAGTCACCTCCACCTCCAGACACACCTGGCTAACTTGATGGGTCCTGTAGTCACCTCCAGACACACCTGGCTAACTTGATGGGTCCAGTAGTCACCTCCACCTCCAGACACACCTGACTAACTTGATGGGTACTGTAGTCACCTCCACCTCTAGACACACCTGGCTAACCTGATGGGTCCTGTAGTCACCTCCACCTCCAGACACACCTGGCTAACCTGATGGGTCCTGTAGTCACCTCCACCTCCAGACACACCTGACTAACCTGATGGGTCCTGTAGTCACCTCCACCTGCAGACACACCTGTCTAACTTGATGGGTCCTGTAGTCACCTCCACCTCCAGACACACCTGACTAACTTGATGGGTACTGTAGTCACCTCCACCTCCAGACACACCTGACTAACTTGATGCGTCCTGTAGTTACCTCCACCTCCAGAAACACCTGGCTAACCTGATGGGTCCTGTAGTCACCTCCACCTCCAGACACACCTGACTAACCTGATGGGTCCTGTAGTCACCTCCACCTCAACGATTCACAAGTACCCAGTTCCCTGTTGTCTTGAATGCACTGAAGTTGGTAGTCAACGATTCACAAGTACCCAGTTCCCTGTTGTTTTGAATGAGGCAATAATCCCAACCCGTACTACTAGCAATACAAACTGATAGCCACCATGAAATAGTCTGTTGGTAGTTAAAGCTAACCAAACTTGTTTCAACGCTAAAACTCTCTACCTCTCTGTACCTCTCTACCTCTTATTAGAATAGATACCTCTCTACCTCTCTCTACCTCTCTACCTCTACCTCTCTACCTCTACCTCTCTACCTCTTATTTGAATAGATACTTCTCTACCTCTCTCTACCTTTCTACCTCTTATTAGAATAGATACCTCTCTACCTCTCTCTACCTCTCTACCTCTACCTCTCTACTTCTTATTAGAATAGATACCTCTCTACCTCTCTCTACCTCTCTACCTCTACCTCTACCTCTCTACTTCTTATTAGAATAGATACCTCTCTACCTCTCTCTACCTCTCTACCTCTACCTCTCTACCTCTACCTCTCTACCTCTTATTAGAATAGATACTTCTCTACCTCGCTCTACCTTTCTACCTCTTATTAGAATAGATACCTCTCGACCTCTCTCTACCTCTAACTCTCTACCTCTTATTAGAATAGATACCTCTCTACCTCTCTCTACCTCTCTCTACCTTTCTACCTCTTATTAGAATAGATACCTCTCTACCTCTCTCTACCTCTCTACCTCTCTACCTCTACCTCTCTACCTCTTATTAGAATAGATAGTTCTCTACCTCTCTCTACCTCTCTACCTCTACCTCTCTACCTCTTATTAGAATATATACTTCTCTACCTATCTCTACCTCTCTACCTCTTATTAGAATAGATACCTCTCTACCTCTCTCTACCCCTCGACCTCTACATTTCTACCTCTTATTAGAATAGATACCTCTCTACCTCTCTCTACCCCTCGACCTCTACATTTCTACCTCTTATTAGAATAGATACCTCTCTACCTCTCTCTACCTTTCTACCTCTTATTAGAATAGATACTTCTCTACCTCTCTCTACCTCTACCTCTCTACCTCTCTACCTCTCTCTACCTCTACCTCTCTACCTCTACCTCTCTACCTCTACCTCTACCTCTCTACCTCTACCTCTCTACCTCTCTACACCTCTATCTCTCTACCTCTACCTTTCTACCTCTACCTTTCTACCTCTTATTAGAATAGATACATCTCTACCTCTCTCTACCCCTCTACCTCTACCTTTCTACCTCTTATTAGAATAGATACCTCTCTACCTCTCTACCTCTACCTTTCTAACTCTTATTAGAATAGATACATCTCTATCTCTCTCTACCTCTCTCTACCTCTACCTCTACCTCTACCTCTCTACCTCTCACTACCTCTCTACCTCTCTCTACCTCTCTCTACCTCTCTACCTCTCTCTACCTCTACCTCTATACCTCTACCTCTCTACCTCTACCTCTCTACCTCTACCTCTCTACCTCTACCTCTCTACCTCTACCTCTCTACCTCTCACTTTATTGCTGTTTGATGAGCCTGCCCGGCAAGCCAGTTAGCCAGTCAACAGTCAGTCAGTCAGCAAATCAGCCAGTCGGCAACTAGTCAGTCAACCAACCAGCTAACAAGTCAGCCAGATATCCAGCCAGTTTGCCAGCAAGTCAGCCAGCCAGTCTGTCAACCAGCCAGTCAGTTAGCCAGTCAGCCAGTCAGCCAGTCAGTCAGTCAGTCAGTCAGTCAGTCAGTCAACCAGTCAGCCAGCCAGTCAGCCAGTCAGCCAGTCAGCCAGCCTGTCAGTCTCTCTCTTTCAGTCTCTCTCTTTATCTCACCTCCTCCCTCCCTCCCTCCCTCCCTCCTTCCCTGCCTGCCTGCCTGCCTGCCTGCCTGCCTGCCTGCCTGCCTGCCTGCCTGCCTCCCTCCCTCCCTCCCTCCCTGCCTGCCTGCCTGCCTGCCTCCCTCCCTCCCTCCCTCCCCCCTCCCTCCCTGCCTCTCTCCCTGCCTCTCTCCCTGCCTCCCTCCCTCTCTCCCTGCCTCTTTCCCTCTCTCCCTGCCTCCCTCCTCTCTCCCCCTCTCCCTGCCTCCCTCCCTCTCTCCCTGCCTCTCTCCCTCTCTCCCTGCCTATCTCCTTCTCTCCCTGCCTCCCTCCCTCTCTCCCTGCCTCCCTCCCTCTCTCCATGCCTCTCTCCCTCTCTCCCTGCCTCCCTCCCTCCCTCCCTCTCTCCCCTCTCCCTGCCTCTCTCCCTGCCTCTCTCCCTGCCTCTCTCCCTCCCTCTCTCCCTGCCTCCCTCCATCTCTCCCTGCCTCTCTCCCTCCCTCTCTCCCTGCCTCCCCTCCCTCCCTCCCTCTCTCCCCCTCTCCCTGCCTCCCTCCCTCTCTCCCTGCCTCTCTCCCTGCCTCTCTCCTCTCTCCCTGCCTCCCTCCTTCTCTCTCCCTGCCTCTCTCCCTGCCTCTCTCCCCCTCTCCCTGCCTCCTCCCTCTCTCCCTGCCTCTCTCCCTGCCTCTCTCCCTGCCTCTCTCCCTGCCTCCCTCCCTCTCTCCCTGCCTCCCTCCCTCACTCCCTGCCTCTCTCCTCTCTCCCTGCCTCCCTCCCTCCCTCCCTCTCTCCCCCTCTCCCTGCCTCCCCCCTCTCTCCTGCCTCTCTCCCTGCCTCTCTCCCTGCCTCTCCCTGCCTCCATCCATCTCTCCCTGCCTCCCTCCCTCCCTCTCCCCTCCTCCCTGCCTCCCTCCCTCTCCCTGCCTCTCTCCCCCTCTCCCTGCCTCCCTCCTCTCTCCCTGCCTCTCCGCTGCCTCTCTCCCTGCCTCCCCTCCCTCCCTCTCTCTCCCTGCCTCTCTCCCTCCCTCTCTTCCTGCCTCTCTCCCTTCCTCCCTCCCTCTCTCCCTGCCTCCCTCCCTCTCTCTCTCCCTGCCTCCCCCCACCACTCTCTACCCTGTGATGAATCATGCCAATCCCAGGCAGGGGGGTTATTAGGTTTACAAGTACACTCTGTATTATCATAAAGCAGTGAGCAAAGAACACAGTCAGTCAGCCAGAAACCAGTCAGTCAGTGGTTCAGCAGCTGGGGGACTAAGATGTACTGCACAGCACAGAAGTGACTGTGTGCAAAGCAAGTTAATTTCTATCAATGTATTGTGGCTACTAGCTCTTTCCAGCAGCCCTTTAGAATAAACACAAGACCTAGTTTTAATGCATTACACTACAAAACCTTGTCCCGAGGCCTCTCTCTGTCTTCAATCAAATGTATTTATAAAGCACTTTTTTTTTCACGTCAGCCGATGTCACAATGTGCTATACAGAAACCCTGCCTAAAACCCCTCAAAACAACAAGCAATGCAGATGTATTTCTCTCTCAGAGCTGAGTGCTGAGCGAGAGAGAGAGAGAGAGAGAGAGAGAGAGAGAGAAAGAGCTGAGAGAGAGAGAGCTGAGAGAGAGAAATAGAGAGCGAGAAAGAAAGAATAGGAAATAGACAGCCAATAAGAGATAGATTAAAAACAAGAGAGATGAATAGTGATGAAAGTGAGAGAGAGAGACAGACAGAGAGAGAGACAGATAGACAGAGAGAGAGATCGAGAGCAAGAGAAAGACAGAGGGAGAGAGAGACAGAGAGAGAGAAAAAGAGAGAGAGACAGAGGGAGAGAGAGACAGAGAGACAGAGAGAGACAGGGAGAGAGAGACAGAGAGAGAGAGAGCGAGAGAGAGAGAGAGAGAGAAAGAGAGAGAGAGCGAGAGAGAGAGAGATAGAGAGCAAGAGAAAGACAGAGGGAGAGAGAGACAGAGAGAGAGAGACAGAGAGAGAGACAGAGAGAGAGACCGAGAGCAAGAGAAAGACAGAGGGAGAGAGAGACAGAGAGAGAGAGACAGAGAGAGAGAGATAGAGAGAGAGACAGGGAGAGAGAGAAAAAGAGAGAGAGACAGACAGAGGGAGAGAGAGACAGAGAGAGAGAGAGAGAGAGAGAGAGAGAGAGAGAGAGAGAGAGATGGTTAAGGTATAGAAGGATGACAGACAGCTATTTCCTGCAGAAGATGTGTTTATGCTGAGTAGGGTTTAGAGGTCGACGTGTGGTGGGGGATGAGGGTGGATGAGAGTGGGATACTTAGATGTAGCTGCCACTCTTCCTGGTGGCATCTCAAATGGCACTATATTCCCTACATAGTGCACTACTTTAGACCAGAGCCTTATAGAACCCTATTCCCTATGTATAGTGCACTACTTTAGACCATTCCCTATATAGTGCACTACTTTAGACCAGAGCCCTATAGAACCCTATTCCCTATATATAGTGCACTACTTTAGACCAGAGCCCTATAGAACCCTATTCCCTATATATAGTGCACTTCTTTAGACCAGGGCCCTATAGAACCCTATTCGCTACATAGTGCACTACTTTATTCCAGGGCCCTATAGAACCCAATTCCCTACATAGTGCACTACTTTAGACTAGGGCCCTATAGAACACATATTCCCTACATAGTGCACTACTTTATTCCAGGGCCCTATAGAACCCTATTCCCTACATAGTGCACTACTTTAGACCAGAGCCTTATAGAACCCTATTCCCTATATATAGTGCACTACTTTAGCCCAGAGCCCTATAGAACCCTATTCCCTATATATAGTGCACTACTTTAGCCCAGGTCCATTAGGGAAGCATCTTAGCTCTGTTAGGAGGAGAGATGATCCATTATGGATGCCGGGGGCGGCTCAGAGAGGAGACAGTTTCATTACCCATCATAGGGATATATGATCACATTGAAGGAAATTACAATAAAGATGAGTATGAGGTAATGATGGTGCTGACCGACTAGGCCCGTGTGGGTGAAACGGGACGTTTTAATAGGCAAATATGAAAGAAAAAAAGGACATTTGAAGCTCGTCGAAGTGAGAAATCGCTTGGAGACGAGACTCAAGCATACGGCAGTTTGAAAGATGAAGTTAGTGTGTCGGACCGTTTATTAGGGTTAGAGTAGAGGACAATTGGTAAAGGAGGACGATTGGTAGTAGAGGACGATTGGTGAAGGAGGACGATTGGTAGAGGAGGACGATTGGTGAAGGAGGACGATTGGTAAAGAAGGACGATTGGTGAAGGAGGACGATTGGTAAAGGAGGACGATTGGTAAAGGAGGACGATTGGTAGTAGAGGACGATTGGTAAAGGAGGACGATTGGTAGTAGAGGACGATTGGTGAAGGAGGACGATTGGTAGTAGAGGACGATTGGTAGATGAGGACGATTAGTAAAGAAGGACGATTGGTAAAGGAGGACGATTGGTAAAGGAGGACGATTGGTAGAAGAAGACGATTGGTAGTAGAGGACGATTGGTAGTTGAGGACGATTGGTAAAGGAGGACGATTGGTAAAGGAGGACGATTGGTAAAGGAGGACAATTGGTAAAGGAGGACGATAGGTAGTAGAGGACGATTGGTAAAGGAGGACGATTGGTGAAGGAGGACGATTGGTAAAGGAGGACGATTGGTAAAGGAGGACAATTGGTAAAGGAGGACGATAGGTAGTAGAGGACGATTGGTAAAGGAGGACGATTGGTGAAGGAGGACGATTGGTAGTAGAGGACGATTGGTGAAGAAGGACGATTGGCAGAGGAGGACGACTGGTAGATGAGGATGATTAGTAGATGAGGATAATTGGTAGAGGAGGACGATTGGTAGAGGAAGACGATTGGTAAAGGAGGACGATTGGTAGTAGAGGACGATTGGTAAAGGAGGACTATTGGTAAAGGAGGACGATTGGTAGTAGAGGACGATTGGTAAAGGAGGACAATTGGTAGTAGAGGACGATTGGTAAAGGAGGACGATTGGTAGTAGAGGACAATTGGTAGTAGAGGACAATTGGTAGTAGAGGACGATTGGTAGAGGAGGACGATTGGTAGTAGAGGACGATTGGTAGAGGAGGACGATTGGTAGTAGAGGACGATTGGTAAAGAAGGACGATTGGTGAAGGAGGACGATTGGTGAAGGAGGACGATTGGTAGAGGAGGACGATTGGTAAAGGAGGACGATTGGTAGTAGAGGACGATTGGTAAAGGAGGACGATTGGTAAAGGAGGACGATTGGTGAAGGAGGACGATTGGTAGAGGAGGACGATTGGTAAAGGAGGACGATTGGTAGTAGAGGACGATTGGTGAAGGAGGACGATTGGTGAAGGAGGACGATTGGTGAAGGAGGACGATTGGTACTAGAGGATGATTGGTAGTAGAGGACGATTGGTAGTAGAGGTCGATTGGTAAAGGAGGACGATTGGTAGTAGAGGACGATTGGTGAAGGAGGACGATTGGTAGAGTATTACGATTGGTGAAGGAGGACGATTAGTGAAGGAGGACGATTGGTAGAGGAGGACGATTGGTAAAGGAGGACGATTGGTGAAGGAGGACGATTGGTAGAAGAGGACGATTGGTAAAGGAGGACGATTGGTAAAGGAGGACGATTGGTAAAGGAGGACGATTGGTAAAGGAGGACGATTGGTAGTAGAGGACGTTTGGTAAAGGAGGACGATTGGTAAAGGAGGACGATTAGTAAAGGAGGACGTTTGGTAAAGGAGGACGACTGGTAAAGGAGGACGACTGGTAGATGAGGATGATTGGTAGAGGAGGACGACTGGTAGATGAGGACGATTGGTAAAGGAGGACGATTGGTAGATGAGGACGATTGGTAAAGGAGGACGATTGGTAAAGGAGGACGATTGGTAGAGGAGGACGTTTGGTAGATGAGGATGATTGGCAGAGGAGGACGACTGGTAGATGAGGACGATTGGTAAAGGAGGATGATTGGTAAAGGAGGATGATTGGTAAAGGAGGACGATTGGTAGAAGAGGACGATTGGTAAAGGAGGACGATTGGTAAAGGAGGACGATTGGTAGTAGAGGACGATTGGTAGAGGAGGACGATTGGTAGATGAGGACGATTGGTAGTAGAGGACGATTGGTAGTAGAGGACGATTGGTAAAGGAGGACGATTGGTGAAGGAGGACGATTGGTAGTAGAGGATGATTGGTAGAGGAGTACGATTGGTAGAGGAGGACGATTGGTGAAGGAGGATGATTGGTATTAGAGGATGATTGGTAGAGGAGGACGATTGGTAGAGGAGGACGATTGGTAAAGGACGACGATTGGTAGTAGAGGTCGATTGGTGAAGGAGGACGATTGGTAAAGGAGGACGATTGGTAAAGGAGGACGATTGGTAAAGGAGTACGATTGGTAGTAGAGGTCGATTGGTATAGGAGGACGATTGGTAAAGGAGGACGATTGGTAAAGGAGGACGATTGGTAGAGGAGGACGATTGGTAAAGGAGGACGATTGGTAGTAGAGGACGATTGGTAGAGGAGGACGATTGGTAGAGGAGGACGACTGGTAGATGAGGATGATTGGTAGATGAGGACAATTGGTAGAGGAGGACGATTGGTAGAGGAGGACGATTGGTAGTAGAGGACGACTGGTAAAGGAGGACGATTGGTAGAGGAGGACGATTGGTAAAGGAGGACGATTGGTAGAGGAGGACGACTGGTAAAGGAGGACGATTGGTAGTAGAGGACGATTGGTAGAGGAGGACGATTGGTAGAGGAGGACGATTAGTAGTAGAGGACGACTGGTAAAGGAGGACGATTGGTAGTAGAGGACGATTGGTAGAGGAGGACGATTGGTAGAGGAGGACGATTGGTAGAGGAGGACGATTGGTAGAGGAGGACGATTGGTAAAGGAGGACGATTGGTAAAGGAGGACGATTGGTAAAGGAGGATGATTGGTAGTAGAGGTCGATTGGTAAAGGAGGACGATTGGTAAAGGAGGACGATTGGTAAAGGAGGACGATTGGTAGTAGAGGACGATTGGTGAAGGAGGACGATTGGTGAAGGAGGACGATTGGTAAAGGAGGACGATTGGTGAAGGAGGACAATTGGTACTAGAGGATGATTGGTAGTAGAGGACGATTGGTAGTAGAGGTCGATTGGTAAAGGAGGACGATTGGTAGTAGAGGACGATTGGTGAAGGAGGACGATTGGTAGAGTATTACGATTGGTGAAGGAGGACGATTAGTGAAGGAGGACGATTGGTAGAGGAGGACGATTGGTAAAGGAGGACGATTGGTGAAGGAGGACGATTGGTAGAAGAGGACGATTGGTAAAGGAGGACGATTGGTAAAGGAGGACGATTGGTAAAGGAGGACGATTGGTAGTAGAGGACGATTGGTAAAGGAGGACGATTGGTAAAGGAGGACGATTGGTAGATGAGGACGATTGGTAAAGGAGGACGATTGGTAAAGGAGGACGATTGGTAGTAGAGGACGATTGGTGAAGGAGGACGATTGGTGAAGGAGGACGATTGGTAAAGGAGGACGATTGGTGAAGGAGGACGATTGGTACTAGAGGATGATTGGTAGTAGAGGACGATTGGTAGTAGAGGTCGATTGGTAAAGGAGGACGATTGGTAGTAGAGGACGATTGGTGAAGGAGGACGATTGGTAGAGTATTACGATTGGTGAAGGAGGACGATTAGTGAAGGAGGACGATTGGTAGAGGAGGACGATTGGTAAAGGAGGACGATTGGTGAAGGAGGACGATTGGTAGAAGAGGACGATTGGTAAAGGAGGACGATTGGTAAAGGAGGACGATTGGTAAAGGAGGACAATTGGTAAAGGAGGACGATTGGTAGTAGAGGACGATTGGTAAAGGAGGACGATTGGTAAAGGAGGACGATTAGTAAAGGAGGACGTTTGGTAAAGGAGGACGACTGGTAAAGGAGGACGACTGGTAGATGAGGATGATTGGTAGAGGAGGACGACTGGTAGATGAGGACGATTGGTAAAGGAGGACGATTGGTAAAGGAGGACGATTGGTAGAGGAGGACGTTTGGTAGATGAGGATGATTGGCAGAGGAGGACGACTGGTAGATGAGGACGATTGGTAAAGGAGGATGATTGGTAAAGGAGGATGATTGGTAAAGGAGGACGATTGGTAGAAGAGGACGATTGGTAAAGGAGGACGATTGGTAAAGGAGGACGATTGGTGAAGGAGGACGATTGGTAGTAGAGGACGATTGGTAGAGGAGGACGATTGGTAGTAGAGGACGATTGGTAAAGGAGGACGATTGGTAGTAGAGGACGATTGGTAGAGGAGGACGATTGGTAGATGAGGACGATTGGTAGTAGAGGACGATTGGTAGTAGAGGACGATTGGTAAAGGAGGACGATTGGTGAAGGAGGACGATTGGTAGTAGAGGACGATTGGTAGAGGAGGACGATAGGTAGAGGAGGACGATTGGTAGTAGAGGACGACTGGTAAAGGAGGACGATTGGTAGTAGAGGACGATTGGTAGAGGAGGACGATTGGTAAAGGAGGACGATTGGTAAAGGAGGACGATTGGTAAAGGAGGACGATTGGTAAAGGAGGACGATTGGTAGTAGAGGACGATTGGTAAAGGAGGACGATTAGTAAAGGAGGACGTTTGGTAAAGGAGGACGACTGGTAAAGGAGGACGACTGGTAGATGAGGATGATTGGTAGAGGAGGACGAATGGTAGATGAGGACGATTGGTAAAGGAGGACGATTGGTAGATGAGGACGATTGGTAAAGGAGGATGATTGGTAAAGGAGGATGATTGGTAAAGGAGGACGATTGGTAGAAGAGGACGATTGGTAAAGGAGGACGATTGGTAAAGGAGGACGATTGGTGAAGTAGGACGATTGGTAGTAGAGGACGATTGGTAGAGGAGGACGATTGGTAGTAGAGGACGATTGGTAAAGGAGGACGATTGGTAGTAGAGGACGATTGGTAGAGGAGGACGATTGGTAGAGGAGGACGATTGGTAGAGGAGGACGATTGGTAAAGGAGGACGATTGGTAAAGGAGGACGATTGGTGAAGGAGGACGATTGGTAGTAGAGGACGATTGGTAGAGGAGGACGATTGGTAGTAGAGGACGATTGGTAAAGGAGGACGATTGGTAGTAGAGGTCGATTGGTGAAGGAGGACGATTGGTAAAGGAGGACGATTGGTGAAGGAGGACGATTGGTAGTAGAGGACGATTGGTAGAGGAGGACGATTGGTAGTAGAGGACGATTGGTAAAGGAGGACGATTCGTAGTAGAGGACGACTGGTAAAGGAGGACGATTGGTAGAGGAGGACGATTGGTAGAGGAGGACGATTGGTAGTAGAGGACGACTGGTAAAGGAGGACGATTGGTAGTAGAGGACGATTGGTAGAGGAGGACGATTGGTAGAGGAGGACGATTGGTAGAGGAGGACGATTGGTAAAGGAGGACGATTGGTAAAGGAGGACGATTGGTAAAGGAGGACGATTGGTAAAGGAGGACGATTGGTAGTAGAGGACGATTGGTAAAGGAGGACGATTGGTAAAGGAGGACGATTAGTAAAGGAGGACGTTTGGTAAAGGAGGACGACTGGTAAAGGAGGACGACTGGTAGATGAGGATGATTGGTAGAGGAGGACGGCTGGTAGATGAGGACGATTGGTAAAGGAGGACGATTGGTAGATGAGGACGATTGGTAAAGGAGGACGATTGGTAAAGGAGGACGATTGGTAGAGGAGGACGATTGGTAAAGGAGGACGATTGGTGAAGGAGGACGATTGGTAGTAGAGGACGATTGGTAGAGGAGGACGATTGGTAGTAGAGGACGATTGGTAAAGGAGGACGATTGGTAGTAGAGGATGATTGGTAGTAGAGGACGATTGGTAGTAGAGGACGATTGGTAGTAGAGGACGATTGGTAAATGAGGACGATTGGTAAAGGAGGACGATTGGTAAAGGAGGACGACTGGTAGATGAGGATGATTGGTAGATGAGGATGATTGGCAGAGGAGGACGACTGGTAGATGAGGACGATTGGTAAACGAGGATGATTGGTAAAGGAGGATGATTGGTAAAGGAGGACGATTGGTAGAAGAGGACGATTGGTAAAGGAGGACGATTGGTAAAGGAGGACGATTGGTGAAGGAGGACGATTGGTAGTAGAGGACGATTGGTAGAGGAGGACGATTGGTAGTAGAGGACGATTGGTAAAGGAGGACGATTGGTAGTAGAGGACGATTGGTAGAGGAGGACGATTGGTAGAGGAGGACGACTGGTAAAGGAGGACGATTGGTAGTAGAGGACGATTGGTAGAGGAGGACGATTGGTAGAGGAGGACGATTGGTAGTAGAAGACGACTGGTAAAGGAGGACGATTGGTAGTAGAGGACGATTGGTAGAGGAGGACGATTGGTAGAGGAGGACGATTGGTAGAGGAGGACGATTGGTAAAGGAGGACGATTGGTAAAGGAGGACGATTGGTAAAGGAGGACGATTGGTAGTAGAGGACGATTGGTAAAGGAGGACGATTAGTAAAGGAGGACGTTTGGTAAAGGAGGACGACTGGTAAAGGAGGACGACTGGTAGATGAGGATGATTGGTAGAGGAGGACGACTGGTAGATGAGGACGATTGGTAAAGGAGGACGATTGGTAGATGAGGACGATTGGTAAAGGAGGACGATTGGTAAAGGAGGACGATTGGTAGAGGAGGACGATTGGTAGAGGAGGACGATTGGTAAAGGAGGACGATTGGTAAAGGAGGACGATTGGTAAAGGAGGACGATTGGTAAAGGAGGACGATTGGTAGTAGAGGACGATTGGTAAAGGAGGACGATTGGTAAAGGAGGACGATTAGTAAAGGAGGACGTTTGGTAAAGGAGGACGACTGGTAAAGGAGGACGACTGGTAGATGAGGACGATTGGTAGTAGAGGACGATTGGTAAAGGAGGACGATTGGTAGTAGAGGACGATTGGTAGTAGAGGACGATTGGTAGTAGAGGACGATTGGTAGTAGAGGACGATTGGTAAATGAGAACGATTGGTAAAGGAGGACGATTGGTAAAGGAGGACGACTGGTAGATGAGGATGATTGGTAGATGAGGATGATTGGCAGAGGAGGACGACTGGTAGATGAGGACGATTGGTAAAGGAGGACGATTGGTGAAGGAGGACGATTGGTAGTAGAGGACGATTGGTAGAGGAGGACGATTGGTAGTAGAGGACGATTGGTAAAGGAGGACGATTGGTAAAGGAGGACGATTGGTAGTAGAGGACGATTGGTAGTAGAGGACGATTGGTAAATGAGGACGATTGGTAAAGGAGGACGATTGGTAAAGGAGGACGATTGGTAGAGGAGGACGATTGGTAGAGGAGGACGATTGGTAAAGGAGGACGATTGGTAAAGGAGGACGATTGGTAAAGGAGGACGATTGGTAAAGGAGGACGATTGGTAGTAGAGGACGATTGGTAAAGGAGGACGATTGGTAAAGGAGGACGATTAGTAAAGGAGGACGTTTGGTAAAGGAGGACGACTGGTAAAGGAGGACGACTGGTAGATGAGGATGATTGGTAGAGGAGGACGACTGGTAGATGAGGACGATTGGTAAAGGAGGACGATTGGTAGATGAGGACGATTAGTAAAGGAGGACGATTGGTAAAGGAGGACGATTGGTAGAGGAGGACGATTAGCAAAGGAGGACGATTGGTGAAGGAGGACGATTGGTAGTAGAGGACGATTGGTAGAGGAGGACGATTGGTAGTAGAGGACGATTGGTAAAGGAGGACGATTGGTAGTAGAGGATGATTGGTAGTAGAGGACGATTGGTAGTAGAGGACGATTGGTAAATGAGGACGATTGGTAAAGGAGGACGATTGGTAAAGGAGGACGACTGGTAGATGAGGATGATTGGTAGATGAGGATGATTGGCAGAGGAGGACGACTGGTAGATGAGGACGATTGGTAAAGGAGGATGATTGGTAAAGGAGGATGATTGGTAAAGGAGGACGATTGGTAGAAGAGGACGATTGGTAAAGGAGGACGATTGGTAAAGGAGGACGATTGGTGAAGGAGGACGATTGGTAGTAGAGGACGATTGGTAGAGGAGGACGATTGGTAGTAGAGGACGATTGGTAAAGGAGGACGATTGGTAGTAGAGGACGATTGGTAGAGGAGGACGATTGGTAGAGGAGGACGACTGGTAAAGGAGGACGATTGGTAGTAGAGGACGATTGGTAGAGGAGGACGATTGGTAGAGGAGGACGATTGGTAGTAGAGGACGACTGGTAAAGGAGGACGATTGGTAGTAGAGGACGATTGGTAGAGGAGGACGATTGGTAGAGGAGGACGATTGGTAAAGGAGGACGATTGGTAAAGGAGGACGATTGGTAAAGGAGGACGATTGGTAGTAGAGGACGATTGGTAAAGGAGGACGATTAGTAAAGGAGGACGTTTGGTAAAGGAGGACGACTGGTAAAGGAGGACGACTGGTAGATGAGGATGATTGGTAGAGGAGGACGACTGGTAGATGAGGACGATTGGTAAAGGAGGACGATTGGTAGATGAGGACGATTGGTAAAGGAGGACGATTGGTAAAGGAGGACGATTGGTAGAGGAGGACGATTGGTAGAGGAGGACGATTGGTAAAGGAGGACGATTGGTAAAGGAGGACGATTGGTAAAGGAGGACGATTGGTAAAGGAGGACGATTGGTAGTAGAGGACGATTGGTAAAGGAGGACGATTGGTAAAGGAGGACGATTAGTAAAGGAGGACGTTTGGTAAAGGAGGACGACTGGTAAAGGAGGACGACTGGTAGATGAGGACGATTGGTAGTAGAGGACGATTGGTAAAGGAGGACGATTGGTAGTAGAGGACGATTGGTAGTAGAGGACGATTGGTAGTAGAGGACGATTGGTAGTAGAGGACGATTGGTAAATGAGAACGATTGCAAAGGAGGACGATTGGCAAAGGAGGACGACTGGTAGATGAGGATGATTGGTAGATGAGGATGATTGGCAGAGGAGGACGACTGGTAGATGAGGACGATTGGTAAAGGAGGATGATTGGTAAAGGAGGATGATTGGTAAAGGAGGACGATTGGTAGAAGAGGACGATTGGTAAAGGAGGACGATTGGTAAAGGAGGACGATTGGTGAAGGAGGACGATTGGTAGTAGAGGACGATTGGTAGAGGAGGACGATTGGTAGTAGAGGACGATTGGTAAAGGAGGACGATTGGTAGTAGAGGACGATTGGTAGAGGAGGACGATTAGTAGAGGAGGACACTGGTAAAGGAGGACGATTGGTAGAGGAGGACGATTGGTAGAGGAGGACGATTGGTAGTAGAGGACGACTGGTAAAGGAGGACGCATTGGTAGTAGAGGACGATTGGTAGAGGAGGACGATTGCAGAGGAGGACGATTGGTAGAGGAGGACGATTGGTAAAGGAGGACGATTGGTAAAGGAGGACGATTGGTAAAGGAGGACGATTGGTAGTAGAGGACGATTGGTAAAGGAGGACGATTGGTAAAGGAGGACGATTAGTAAAGGAGGACGTTTGGTAAAGGAGGATGACTGGTAAAGGAGGACGACTGGTAGATGAGGATGATTGGTAGAGGAGGACGACTGGTAGATGAGGACGATTGGTAAAGGAGGACGATTGGTAGATGAGGACGATTGGTAAAGGAGGACGATTGGTAAAGGAGGACGATTGGTAGAGGAGGACGATTGGTAAAGGAGGACGATTGGTGAAGGAGGACGATTGGTAGTAGAGGACGATTGGTAGAGGAGGACGATTGGTAGTAGAGGACGATTGGTAAAGGAGGACGATTGGTAGTAGAGGACGATTGGTAGTAGAGGACGATTGGTAGTAGAGGACGATTGGTAGTAGAGGACGATTGGTAAATGAGGACGATTGGTAAAGGAGGACGATTGGTAAAGGAGGACGATTGGTAAAGGAGGACGATTGGTAAAGGAGGACGATTGGTAGTAGAGGACGATTGGTAGTAGAGGACGATTGGTAAAGGAGGACGATTGGTAAAGGAGGACGATTAGTAAAGGAGGACGTTTGGTAAAGGAGGACGACTGGTAAAGGAGGACGACTGGTAGATGAGGATGATTGGTAGAGGAGGACGACTGGTAGATGAGGACGATTGGTAAAGGAGGACGATTGGTAGATGAGGACGATTGGTAAAGGAGGACGATTGGTAAAGGAGGACGATTGGTAGAGGAGGACGATTTGTAAAGGAGGACGATTGGTGAAGGAGGACGATTGGTAGAGGAGGACGATTGGTAGAGGAGGACGATTGGTAGTAGAGGACGACTGGTAAAGGAGGATGATTGGTAGTAGAGGACGATTGGTAGAGGAGGACGATTGGTAGAGGAGGACGATTGGTAGAGGAGGACGATTGGTAGAGGAGGACGATTGGTAGTAGAGGACGACTGGTAAAGGAGGACGATTGGTAGTAGAGGACGATTGGTAGAGGAGGACGATTGGTAGAGGAGGACGATTGGTAGATGAGGACGATTGGTAAAGGAGGACGATTGGTAAAGGAGGACGATTGGTAAAGGAGGACGATTGGTAGTAGAGGACGATTGGTAAAGGAGGACGATTGGTAAAGGAGGACGATTAGTAAAGGAGGACGTTTGGTAAAGGAGGATGACTGGTAAAGGAGGACGACTGGTAGATGAGGATGATTGGTAGAGGAGGACGACTGGTAGATGAGGACGATTGGTAAAGGAGGACGATTGGTAGATGAGGACGATTGGTAAAGGAGGACGATTGGTAAAGGAGGACGATTGGTAGAGGAGGACGATTGGTAAAGGAGGACGATTGGTGAAGGAGGACGATTGGTAGTAGAGGACGATTGGTAGAGGAGGACGATTGGTAGTAGAGGACGATTGGTAAAGGAGGACGATTGGTAGTAGAGGACGATTGGTAGTAGAGGACGATTGGTAGTAGAGGACGATTGGTAGTAGAGGACGATTGGTAAATGAGGACGATTGGTAAAGGAGGACGATTGGTAAAGGAGGACGATTGGTAAAGGAGGACGATTGGTAAAGGAGGACGATTGGTAGTAGAGGACGATTGGTAAAGGAGGACGATTGGTAAAGGAGGACGATTAGTAAAGGAGGACGTTTGGTAAAGGAGGACGACTGGTAAAGGAGGACGACTGGTAGATGAGGATGATTGGTAGAGGAGGACGACTGGTAGATGAGGACGATTGGTAAAGGAGGACGATTGGTAGATGAGGACGATTGGTAAAGGAGGACGATTGGTAAAGGAGGACGATTGGTAGAGGAGGACGATTTGTAAAGGAGGACGATTGGTGAAGGAGGACGATTGGTAGAGGAGGACGATTGGTAGAGGAGGACGATTGGTAGTAGAGGACGACTGGTAAAGGAGGATGATTGGTAGTAGAGGACGATTGGTAGAGGAGGACGATTGGTAGAGGAGGACGATTGGTAGAGGAGGACGATTGGTAGAGGAGGACGATTGGTAGTAGAGGACGACTGGTAAAGGAGGACGATTGGTAGTAGAGGACCATTGGCAGAGGAGGACCATTGGCAGAGGAGGACCATTGGTAGATGAGGACCCATTGGTAAAGGAGTGACGATTGGTAAAGGAGGACGATTGGTAGAGGAGGACGATTGGAAGGAGGACGATTGGTATTGGTAGATGAGGACGATTGGTAGAGAGGACCATTGGCAAAGTAGAGGACGATTGGCAAAGAGGACCATTGGTAGTAGAGGACGATTGGTAGTAGAGGACGATTGGTAGTAGAGGACGATTGGTAAATGAGGACGATTGGTAGTAGAGGACGATTGGTAGTAGAGGACGATTGGTAGTAGAGGACGATTGGTAAAGGAGGACGATTGGTAGTAGAGGACGATTGGTAGTAGAGGACGATTGGTAGTAGAGGACGATTGGTAGTAGAGGACGATTGGTAAATGAGGACGATTGGTAAAGGAGGACGATTGGTAAAGGAGGACGTTTGGTAAAGGAGGACGACTGGTAAAGGAGGACGATTGGTAAAGGAGGACGATTGGTAGAGGAGGACGATTGGTAAAGGAGGACGATTGGTGAAGGAGGACGATTGGTAGTAGAGGACGATTGGTAGAGGAGGACGATTGGTAGTAGAGGACGATTGGTAAAGGAGGACGATTGGTAGTAGAGGACGATTGGTAGTAGAGGACGATTGGTAGTAGAATACGATTGGTAAATGAGGACGATTGGTAAAGGAGGACGATTGGTAAAGTAGGACGACTGGTAGATGAGGATGATTGGTAGATGAGGATGATTGGCAGAGGAGGACGACTGGTAGATGAGGACGATTGGTAAAGGAGGATGATTGGTAAAGGAGGATGATTGGTAAAGGAGGATGATTGGTAGAAGAGGACGATTGGTAAAGACTGACCATTGCAGGAGGACGATTGGTAAAGGAGGACGATTTGGTGAAGGAGGACGATTGGTAGAGGACGACCCTGGTAAAGCAGAGGACGACTGGCAGATTGACGATTGGTAGAGTGAGGACGATTGGTAGAGTAGAGGACGATTGGCAAAGGAGGACGCATTGGTATTGGTAGAGGACGATTGGTAGAGGAGGACGACTGGTAAGAGGAGGACGATTGGCAGTAGAGTACTGGTAAAGGACCATTGGCAAAGGAGGAGATTGGTAGGAGGACGATTGGCAGAGGAGGACGATTGGACAAATGAGGACGATTGGTAAAGGAGGACGACTGGTAAAGGAGGACGACTGGTAGATGAGGATGATTGGTAGAGGAGGTAGATGAGGACGATTGGTAGAGGAGGACGATTGTAGATGAGGACGATTGGTAAAGGAGGACGATTGGTAAAGGAGGACGATTGGTAGAGGAGGACGACGGTAAGGAGGACGATTGGTAAAGGAGGACGATTGGTAAAGGAGGATGATTGGTAGTAGAGGACGATTGGTAAAGGAGGACGATTAGTAAAGGAGGACGTTTGCAAAGGAGGACGACTGGTAAAGGAGGACGACTGGTAGATGAGGATGATTGTAGTAGAGGAGGACGACTGGTAGATGAGGACGATTGGTAAAGGAGGACGATTGGTAGATGAGGACGATTGTAAAGGAGGACGATTGGTAAAGGAGGACGATTGGTAGAGGAGGATGATTGGTAGATGAGGATGACAGAGGAGGACGATTGGTAAAGGAGGACGATTGGTAAAGGAGGACGATTGGTAAAGGAGGACGATTGGTAAAGGAGGACGATTAGTAAAGGAGGACGTTTGCAAAGGAGGACGACTGGTAAAGGAGGACGACTGGTAGATGAGGACGATTGGTAGTAGAGGACGATTGGTAAAGGAGGACGACAGTAGAGGACGATTGGTAGTAGAGGACATTGGTAGTAGAGGACCATTGGTAGTAGAGGAGTAGAGGACGATTGGTAAATGAGAACGATTGGTAAAGGAGGACGATTGGTAAAGGAGGACGACTGGTAGATGAGGATGATTGGTAGATGAGGATGATTGGCAGAGGAGGACGACTGGTAGATGAGGACGATTGGCAAAGGAGGATGATTGGTAAAGGAGGATGATTGGTAAAGGAGGACGATTGGTAGAAGAGGACGATTGGTAAAGGAGGACGATTGGTAAAGGAGGACGATTGGTGAAGGAGGACGATTGGTAGTAGAGGACCATTGGTAGAGGAGGACGATTGCAGTAGAGGACGATTGGTAAAGGAGGACGATTGGTAGAGAGGACGATTGGTAGAGGAGGACGATTGGTAGAGGAGGACGACTGGTAAAGGAGGACGATTGGTAGAGGAGGACGATTGGTAGAGGAGGACGATTGGTTGTAGAGGACCACTGGTAAAGGAGGACTCCATTGGCAGAGGAGGACGATTGGTAGAGGAGGACGATTAGTAGAGGAGGACGTTTTGCAAAGGAGGACGATTGGTAAAGGAGGACGATTGGTAAAGGAGGACGATTGGTAAAGGAGGACGATTGGTAGAGAGGACGATTGGTAAAGGAGGACGATTGGTAAAGGAGGACGATTAGTAAAGGAGGACGTTTGGTAAAGGAGGACGACTGGTAAAGGAGGACGACTGGTAGATGAGGATGATTGGTAGAGGAGGACGACTGGTAGATGAGGACGATTGGTAAAGGAGGACGATTGGTAGATGAGGACGATTGGTAAAGGAGGACGATTGGTAAAGGAGGACGATTGGTAGAGGAGGACGATTGGTAAAGGAGGACGATTGGCAAAGGAGGACGATTGGTAGCAGAGGACGATTGGTAGAGGAGGACGATTGGTAGTAGAGGACTCCATTGGTAAAGGAGGATTATTGGTAGTAGAGGATGATTGGTAGTAGAGGATTGGTAAAGGAGGACGATTGGCAAAGGAGGACGATTGGCAGAGGAGGACCCATTGGCAGAGGAGGACGATTGGTAAAGGAGGACAAAGGAGGACGATTGGTAAAGGAGGACGATTGGTAGTAGAGGACGATTGGTAGTAGAGGACGATTGGTAGTAGAGGACGATTGGTAAATGAGGACGATTGGTAAAGGAGGACGATTGGTAAAGGAGGACGACTGGTAGATGAGGATGATTGGTAGATGAGGATGATTGGCAGAGGAGGACGACTGGTAGATGAGGACGATTGGTAAAGGAGGATGATTGGTAAAGGAGGATGATTGCAAAGGAGGACGATTGGTAGAAGAGGACGATTGGTAAAGGAGGACAATTGGTAAAGGAGGACGATTGGTGAAGGAGGACGATTGGTAGTAGAGGACGATTGGTAGAGGAGGACGATTGGTAGTAGAGGACGATTGGTAAAGGAGGACGATTGGTAGTAGAGGACGATTGGTAGAGGAGGACGATTGGTAGAGGAGGACGACTGGTAAAGGAGGACGATTGGTAGTAGAGGATGATTGGTAGAGGAGGACGATTGGCAGAGGAGGACGATTGCAGTAGAGGACCCACTGGCAAAGGAGGACGATTGGCAGTAGAGGACGATTGGCAGAGGAGGACGATTGGTAGAGGAGGACGATTGGTAGAGGACGATTGCAAAGGAGGACGATTGGTAAAGGAGGACGATTGGTAAAGGAGGACGATTGGTAGTAGAGGACGATTGGTAAAGGAGGACGATTAGTAAAGGAGGACGTTTGCAAAGGAGGACGACTGGTAAAGGAGGACGACTGGTAGATGAGGATGATTGGTAGAGGAGGACGACTGGTAGATGAGGACGATTGGTAAAGGAGGACGATTGGTAGATGAGGACGATTGGTAAAGGAGGACGATTGGTAAAGGAGGACGATTGGTAGAGGAGGACGATCGGCAGAGGAGGACGATTGGTAAAGGAGGACGATTGGTAAAGGAGGACGATTGGTAAAGGAGGACGATTGGTAAAGGAGGACGATTGGTAGTAGAGGACGATTGGTAAAGGAGGACGATTGGTAGTAGAGGACGATTGGTAGTAGAGGACGATTGGTAGTAGAGGACGATTGGTAGTAGAGGACGATTGGTAAATGAGAACGATTGGTAAAGGAGGATGATTGGTAAAGGAGGACGACTGGTAGATGAGGATGATTGGTAGATGAGGATGATTGGCAGAGGAGGACGACTGGTAGATGAGGACGATTGGTAAAGGAGGATGATTGGTAAAGGAGGATGATTGGTAAAGGAGGACGATTGGTAGAAGAGGACGATTGGTAAAGGAGGACGATTGGTAAAGGAGGACGATTGGTGAAGGAGGACGATTGGTAGTAGAGGACGATTGGTAGAGGAGGACGATTGGTAGTAGAGGACGATTGGTAAAGGAGGACGATTGGTAGTAGAGGACGATTGGTAGAGGAGGACGATTGGTAGAGGAGGACGACTGGTAAAGGAGGACGATTGGTAGAGGAGGACGATTGGTAGAGGAGGACGATTGGTAGTAGAGGACGATTGGTAGAGGAGGACGATTGGTAAAGGAGGACGATTGGTAAAGGAGGACGATTGGTAAAGGAGGACGATTGGTAGTAGAGGACGATTGGTAAAGGAGGACGATTGGTAAAGGAGGACGATTAGTAAAGGAGGACGTTTGGTAAAGGAGGACGACTGGTAAAGGAGGACGACTGGTAGATGAGGATGATTGGTAGAGGAGGACGACTGGTAGATGAGGACGATTGGTAAAGGAGGACGATTGGTAGATGAGGACGATTGGTAAAGGAGGACGATTGGTAAAGGAGGACGATTGGTAAAGGAGGACGATTGGTGAAGGAGGACGATTGGTAGTAGAGGACGATTGGTAGAGGAGGACGATTGGTAGTAGAGGACGATTGGTAAAGGAGGACGATTGGTAGTAGAGGACGATTGGTAGTAGAGGACGATTGGTAGTAGAGGACGATTGGTAAAGGAGGACGATTGGTAAAGGAGGACGATTGGTAAAGGAGGACGATTGGTAAAGGAGGACGATTGGTAAAGGAGGACGATTGGTAGTAGAGGACGATTGGTAAAGGAGGACGATTGGTAAAGGAGGATGATTAGTAAAGGAGGACGTTTGGTAAAGGAGGACGACTGGTAAAGGAGGACGACTGGTAGATGAGGATGATTGGTAGAGGAGGACGACTGGTAGATGAGGACGATTGGTAAAGGAGGACGATTGGTAGATGAGGACGATTGGTAAAGGAGGACGATTGGTAAAGGAGGACGATTGGTAGAGGAGGACGATTGGTAAAGGAGGACGATTGGTGAAGGAGGACGATTGGTAGTAGAGGACGATTGGTAGAGGAGGACGATTGGTAGTAGAGGACGATTGGTAAAGGAGGACGATTGGTAGTAGAGGACGATTGGTAGTAGAGGACGATTGGTAGTAGAGGACGATTGGTAGAGGAGGACGATTGGTAGAGGAGGACAATTGGTAGAGGAGGACGATTGGTAAAGGAGGACGATTGGTAAAGGAGGACGATTGGTAAAGGAGGACGATTGGTAGTAGAGGACGATTGGTAAAGGAGGACGATTGGTAAAGGAGGACGATTAGTAAAGGAGAACGTTTGGTAAAGGAGGACGATTGGTAGATGAGGACGATTGGTAAAGGAGGACGATTGGTAGAGGAGGACGATTGGTAGTAGAGGACGATTGGTAGTAGAGGACGATTGGTAGTAGAGGACGATTGGTAGTAGAGGACGATTGGTAAATGAGGACGATTGGTAAAGGAGGACGATTGGTAAAGGAGGACGATTGGTGAAGGAGGTCGATTGGTAGTAGAGGACGATTGGTAGAGGAGGACGATTGGCAGTAGAGGATTACATGGGTAAAGGAGGACGATTGGTAGTAGAGGACCCATTGGTAGTAGAGGACCATTGGTAGTAGAGGACCATTGGTAGTAGAGGACCATTGGTAAATGAGGACCATTGGTAAAGGAGGACGATTGGTAAAGGAGGACGATTGGTAGAGGAGGACGATTGGTAGAGGAGGACGATTGGTAAAGGAGGACGATTGGTAAAGGAGGACGATTGGTAAAGGAGGACGATTGGTAGTAGAGGACGATTGGTAAAGGAGGACGATTGGTAAAGGAGGACGATTAGTAAAGGAGGACGTTTGGTAAAGGAGGACGACTGGTAAAGGAGGACGATTGGTAGAGGAGGACGATTGGTAAAGGAGGACGATTGGTGAAGGAGGACGATTGGTAGTAGAGGACGATTGGTAGAGGAGGACGATTGGTAGTAGAGGACGATTGGTAAAGGAGGACGATTGGTAGTAGAGGACGATTGGTAGTAGAGGACGATTGGTAGTAGAGGATGATTGGTAGTAGAGGACGATTGGTAAATGAGGACGATTGGTAAAGGAGGACGATTGGTAAAGGAGGACGAATGGTAGATGAGGATGATTGGTAGATGAGGATGATTGGCAGAGGAGGACGACTGGTAGATGAGGACGATTGGTAAAGGAGGATGATTGGTAAAGGAGGATGATTGGTAAAGGAGGACGATTGGTAGAAGAGGACGATTGTAAAGGAGGACATTGGTAAAGGAGGACGATTGGTGAAGGAGGACGATTGGTAGTAGAGGACGATTGGTAGAGGAGGACGATTGGTAGTAGAGGACCATTGGTAAAGGAGGACGATTGGTAGTAGAGGACGATTGGTAGAGGAGGACCCATTGGTAGAGGAGGACGACTGGTAAAGGAGGACGATTGGTAGTAGAGGACGATTGGTAGAGGAGGACGATTGGTAGAGGAGGACGATTGGTAGTAGAGGACGACTGGTAAAGGAGGACGATTGGTAGTAGAGGACGATTGGTAGAGGAGGACGATTGGTAGAGGAGGACGATTGGTAGAGGAGGACGATTGGTAAAGGAGGACGATTGGTAAAGGAGGACGATTGGTAAAGGAGGACGATTGATAAAGGAGGACGATTGGTAGTAGAGGACGATTGGTAAAGGAGGACGATTAGTAAAGGAGGACGTTTGGTAAAGGAGGACGACTGGTAAAGGAGGACGACTGGTAGATGAGGATGATTGGTAGAGGAGGACGACTGGTAGATGAGGACGATTGGTAAAGGAGGACGATTGGTAGATGAGGACGATTGGTAAAGGAGGACGATTGGTAAAGGAGGACGATTGGTAGAGGAGGACGATTGGTAGAGGAGGACGATTGGTAAAGGAGGACGATTGGTAAAGGAGGACGATTGGTAAAGGAGGACGATTGGTAAAGGAGGACGATTGGTAGTAGAGGACGATTGGTAAAGGAGGACGATTGGTAAAGGAGGACGATTGGTAGTAGAGGACGATTGGTAGAGGAGGACGATTGGTAGAGGAGGACGACTGGTAAAGGAGGACGATTGGTAGTAGAGGACGATTGGTAGAGGAGGACGATTGGTAGAGGAGGACGATTGGTAGTAGAGGACGACTGGTAAAGGAGGACGATTGGTAGTAGAGGACGATTGGTAGAGGAGGACGATTGGTAGAGGAGGACGATTGGTAGAGGAGGACGATTGGTAAAGGAGGACGATTGGTAAAGGAGGACGATTGGTAAAGGAGGACGATTGGTAAAGGAGGACGTTTGGTAAAGGAGGACGACTGGTAAAGGAGGACGACTGGTAGATGAGGATGATTGGTAGAGGAGGACGACTGGTAGATGAGGACGATTGGTAAAGGAGGACGATTGGTAGATGAGGACGATTGGTAAAGGAGGACGATTGGTAAAGGAGGACGATTGGTAGAGGAGGACGATTGGTAGAGGAGGACGATTGGTAAAGGAGGACGATTGGTAAAGGAGGACGATTGGTAAAGGAGGACGATTGGTAGTAGAGGACGATTGGTAAAGGAGGACGATTGGTAAAGGAGGACGATTAGTAAAGGAGGACGTTTGGTAAAGGAGGACGACTGGTAAAGGAGGACGACTGGTAGATGAGGACGATTGGTAGTAGAGGACGATTGGTAAAGGAGGACGATTGGTAGTAGAGGACGATTGGTAGTAGAGGACGATTGGTAGTAGAGGACGATTGGTAGTAGAGGACGATTGGTAAATGAGAACGATTGGTAAAGGAGGACGATTGGTAAAGGAGGACGACTGGTAGATGAGGATGATTGGTAGATGAGGATGATTGGCAGAGGAGGACGACTGGTAGATGAGGACGATTGGTAAAGGAGGATGATTGGTAAAGGAGGATGATTGGTAAAGGAGGACGATTGGTAGAAGAGGACGATTGGTAAAGGAGACGATTGGTAAAGGAGGACGATTGGTGAAGGAGGACGATTGGTAGTAGAGGACGATTGGTAGAGGAGGACGATTGGTAGTAGAGGACGATTGCAAAGGAGGACGATTGGTAGTAGAGGACGATTGGTAGAGGAGGACGATTGGTAGAGGAGGACGACTGGTAAAGGAGGACGATTGGTAGAGGAGGACGATTGGTAGAGGAGGACGATTGGTAGTAGAGGACCACTGGCAAAGGAGGACGATTGGTAGTAGAGGACGATTGGCAGAGGAGGACGATTGGTAGAGGAGGACGATTGGCAGAGGAGGACGATTGGTAAAGGAGGACGATTGGTAAAGGAGGACGATTGGTAGTAGAGGACGATTGGTAAAGGAGGACGATTGGTAAAGGAGGACGATTAGTAAAGGAGGACGTTTGGTAAAGGAGGACGACTGGTAAAGGAGGACGACTGGTAGATGAGGATGATTGGTAGAGGAGGACGACTGGTAGATGAGGACGATTGGTAAAGGAGGACGATTGGTAGATGAGGACGATTGGTAAAGGAGGACGATTGGTAAAGGAGGACGATTGGTAGAGGAGGACGATTGGTAAAGGAGGACGATTGGTGAAGGAGGACGATTGGTAGTAGAGGTATTGGCAGAGGAGGACGATTGGTAGTAGAGGACTCCATTGTAAAGGAGGACGATTGGCAGTAGAGGACCATTGGTAGTAGAGGACGATTGGTAGTAGAGGACGATTGGTAAAGGAGGACGATTGGTAAAGGAGGACGATTGGTAGAGGAGGACGATTGGTAGAGGAGGACGATTGGTAAAGGAGGACGATTGGTAAAGGAGGACGATTGGTGAAGGAGGACGATTGGTAAAGGAGGACGATTGGTAGTAGAGGACGATTGGTAAAGGAGGACGATTGGTAAAGGAGGACGATTGGTAGTAGAGGACGACTGGTAAAGGAGGACGATTGGTAGTAGAGGACGATTGGTAGAGGAGGACGATTGGTAGAGGAGGACGACTGGTAAAGGAGGACGATTGGTAGAGGAGGACGATTGGTAGAGGAGGACGATTGGTAGTAGAGGACGACTGGTAAAGGAGGACGATAGGTAGTAGAGGACGATTGGTAGAGGAGGACGATTGGTAGAGGAGGACGATTGGTAGAGGAGGACGATTGGTAAAGGAGGACGATTGGTAAAGGAGGACGATTGGTAAAGGAGGACGACTGGTAAAGGAGGACGACTGGTAGATGAGGATGATTGGTAGAGGAGGACGACTGGTAGATGAGGACGATTGGTAAAGGAGGACGATTGGTAGATGAGGACGATTGGTAAAGGAGGACGATTGGTAAAGGAGGACGATTGGTAGAGGAGGACGATTGGTAGTAGAGGACGACTGGTAAAGGAGGACGATTGGTAGTAGAGGACGATTGGTAGAGGAGGACGATTGGTAGAGGAGGACGATTGGTAGAGGAGGACGATTGGTAAAGGAGGACGATTGGTAAAGGAGGACGATTGGTAAAGGAGGACGATTGGTAGTAGAGGACGATTGGTAAAGGAGGACGATTAGTAAAGGAGGACGTTTGGTAAAGGAGGACGACTGGTAAAGGAGGACGACTGGTAGATGAGGATGATTGGTAGAGGAGGACGACTGGTAGATGAGGACGATTGTAAAGGAGGACGATTGGTAGATGAGGACGATTGGTAAAGGAGGACGATTGGTAAAGGAGGACGATTGGCAGAGGAGGACGATTGGCAGAGGAGGACGATTGGTAAAGGAGGACGATTGGTAAAGGAGGACGATTGGCAAAGGAGGACGATTGGTAGTAGAGGACGATTGGTAAAGGAGGACGATTGGTAAAGGAGGACGATTAGTAAAGGAGGACGTTTGGTAAAGGAGGACGACTGGTAAAGGAGGACGACTGGTAGATGAGGACGATTGGTAGTAGAGGACGATTGGTAAAGGAGGACGATTGGTAGTAGAGGACGATTGGTAGTAGAGGACGATTGGTAGTAGAGGACGATTGGTAGTAGAGGACGATTGGTAAATGAGAACGATTGGTAAAGGAGGACGATTGGTAAAGGAGGACGACTGGTAGATGAGGATGATTGGTAGATGAGGATGATTGGCAGAGGAGGACGACTGGTAGATGAGGACGATTGGTAAAGGAGGATGATTGGTAAAGGAGGATGATTGGTAAAGGAGGACGATTGGAAGAAGAGGACGATTGGTAAAGGAGGACGATTGGTAAAGGAGGACGATTGGTGAAGGAGGACGATTGGTAGTAGAGGACGATTGGTAGAGGAGGACGATTGGTAGTAGAGGACGATTGGTAAAGGAGGACGATTGGTAGTAGAGGACGATTGGTAGAGGAGGACGATTGGTAGAGGAGGACGACTGGTAAAGGAGGACGATTGGCAGAGGAGGACGATTGGTAGAGGAGGACGCGATTGGTAGTAGAGGACGACTGGTAAAGGAGGACGATTGGTAGTAGAGGACGATTGGCAGAGGAGGACGATTGGTAGAGGAGGACGATTGGTAGAGGAGGACAAAGGAGGACGATTGGTAAAGGAGGACGATTGGTAAAGGAGGACGATTGGTAAAGGAGGACGATTGGTAGAGGAGGACAATTGGTAAAGGAGGACGATTGGCAAAGGAGGACGATTGGTAAAGGAGGACGATTGGTAAAGGAGGACGATTGGTAGTAGAGGACGATTGGTAAAGGAGGACGATTGGTAAAGGAGGACGATTAGTAAAGGAGGACGTTGGCAAAGGAGGACGACTGGTAAAGGAGGACGACTGGTAGATGAGGATGATTGGTAGAGGAGGACGACTGGTAGATGAGGACGATTGGTAAAGGAGGACGATTGGTAGATGAGGACGATTGGTAAAGGAGGACGATTGGTAAAGGAGGACGATTGGTAGAGGAGGACGATTGGTAAAGGAGGACGATTGGTGAAGGAGGACGATTGGTAGTAGAGGACGATTGGTAGAGGAGGACGATTGGTAGTAGAGGACGATTGGTAAAGGAGGACGATTGGTAGTAGAGGACGATTGGTAGTAGAGGACGATTGGTAGTAGAGGACGATTGGTAGTAGAGGACGATTGGTAAATGAGGACGATTGGTAAAGGAGGACGATTGGTAAAGGAGGACGATTGGTAGAGGAGGACGATTGGTAGAGGAGGACGATTGGTAAAGGAGGACGATTGGTAAAGGAGGACGATTGGTAAAGGAGGACGATTGGTAGTAGAGGACGATTGGTAAAGGAGGACGATTGGTAAAGGAGGACGATTAGTAAAGGAGGACGTTTGGTAAAGGAGGACGACTGGTAAAGGAGGACGACTGGTAGATGAGGATGATTGGTAGAGGAGGACGACTGGTAGATGAGGACGATTGGTAAAGGAGGACGATTGGTAGATGAGGACGATTGGTAAAGGAGGACGATTGGTAAAGGAGGACGATTGGTAGAGGAGGACGATTGGTAAAGGAGGACGATTGGTGAAGGAGGACGATTGGTAGTAGAGGACGATTGGTAGAGGAGGACGATTGGTAGTAGAGGACGATTGGTAAAGGAGGACGATTGGTAGTAGAGGACGATTGGTAGTAGAGGACGATTGGTAGTAGAGGACGATTGGTAGTAGAGGACGATTGGTAAATGAAGACGATTGGTAAAGGAGGACGATTGGTAAAGGAGGACGACTGGTAGATGAGGATGATTGGTAGATGAGGATGATTGGCAGAGGAGGACGACTGGTAGATGAGGACGATTGGTAAAGGAGGATGATTGGTAAAGGAGGATGATTGGTAAAGGAGGACGATTGGTAGAAGAGGACAATTGGTAAAGGAGGACGATTGGTAAAGGAGGACGATTGGTGAAGGAGGACGATTGGTAGTAGAGGACGATTGGTAGAGGAGGACGATTGGTAGAGGAGGACGACTGGTAAAGGAGGACGACTGGTAAAGGAGGACGATTGGTAGTAGAGGACGATTGCAGAGGAGGACGATTGTAGAGGAGGACGATTGGTAGAGGAGGACGATTGGTAAAGGAGGACGATTGCAAAGGAGGACGATTGGTAAAGGAGGACGATTAGTAAAGGAGGACGTTTGGTAAAGGAGGACGACTGGTAAAGGAGGACGACTGGTAGATGAGGATGATTGGTAGAGGAGGACGACTGGTAGATGAGGACGATTGGTAAAGGAGGACGATTGGTAGATGAGGACGATTGGTAAAGGAGGACGATTGGTAAAGGAGGACGATTGGTAGAGGAGGACGATTGGTAAAGGAGGACGATTGGTGAAGGAGGACGATTGGTAGTAGAGGACGATTGGTAGAGGAGGACGATTGGTAGTAGAGGACGATTGGTAAAGGAGGACGATTGGTAGTAGAGGACGATTGGTAGTAGAGGACGATTGGTAGTAGAGGACGATTGGTAGTAGAGGACGATTGGTAAATGCGGACGATTGGTAAAGGAGGACGATTGGTGAAGGAGGACGATTGGTAAAGGAGGACGATTGGTAGTAGAGGACGATTGGTAAAGGAGGACGATTGCAAAGGAGGACATTGGCAGTAGAGGACCACTTGTAAAGGAGGACGATTGTAGTAGAGGACGATTGGTAGAGGAGGACGATTGGTAGAGGAGGACGACTGGTAAAGGAGGACGATTGCAGAGGAGGACGATTGGTAGAGGAGGACGATTGGTAGTAGAGGACGACTGGTAAAGGAGGACGATTGGTAGTAGAGGACGATTGGTAGAGGAGGACGATTGGTAGAGGAGGACGATTGGTAGAGGAGGACGATTGGTAAAGGAGGACGATTGGTAAAGGAGGACGATTGGTAAAGGAGGACGACTGGTAAAGGAGGACGACTGGTAGATGAGGATGATTGGTAGAGGAGGACGACTGGTAGATGAGGACGATTGGTAAAGGAGGACGATTGGTAGATGAGGACGATTGGTAAAGGAGGACGATTGGTAAAGGAGGACGATTGGTAGAGGAGGACGATTGGTAGTAGAGGACGATTGGTAAAGGAGGACGATTGGTAGTAGAGGACGATTGGTAGAGGAGGACGATTGGTAGAGGAGGACGATTGGTAGAGGAGGACGATTGGTAAAGGAGGACGATTGGTAAAGGAGGACGATTGGTAAAGGAGGACGATTGGTAGTAGAGGACGATTGGTAAAGGAGGACGATTAGTAAAGGAGGACGTTTGCAAAGGAGGACGACTGGTAAAGGAGGACGACTGGTAGATGAGGATGATTGGTAGAGGAGGACGACTGGTAGATGAGGACGATTGGTAAAGGAGGACGATTGGTAGATGAGGACGATTGGTAAAGGAGGACGATTGGCAAAGGAGGACGATTGGTAGAGGAGGACGATTGGTAAAGGAGGACGATTGGTGAAGGAGGACGATTGGTAGTAGAGGACGATTGGTAGAGACCATTGGTAGTAGAGGACCATTGGTAAAGGAGGACGATTGGTAGTAGAGGACGATTGCAGTAGAGGACGATTGGTAGTAGAGGACGATTGGTAGTAGAGGACGATTGGTAAAGGAGGACGATTGGTAAAGGAGGACGATTGGTGAAGGAGGACGATTGGTAAAGGAGGACGATTGGTAGTAGAGGACGATTGGTAAAGGAGGACGATTGGTAAAGGAGGACGATTGGTAGTAGAGGACTCCACTGGTAAAGGAGGACGATTGGTAGTAGAGGACGATTGGTAAGAGGAGGACGATTGGTAGAGGAGGACGACTGGTAAAGGAGGACGATTGGTAGAGGAGGACGATTGGTAGAGGAGGACGATTGGTAGTAGAGGACTCCACTGGTAAAGGAGGACGATTGGTAGTAGAGGACGATTGGTAGAGGAGGACGATTGGTAGAGGAGGACGATTGGTAGAGGAGGACGATTGGTAAAGGAGGACGATTGGTAAAGGAGGACGATTGGTAAAGGAGGACGACTGGTAAAGGAGGACGACTGGTAGATGAGGATGATTGGTAGAGGAGGACGACTGGTAGATGAGGACGATTGGTAAAGGAGGACGATTGTAGATGAGGACGATTGGTAAAGGAGGACGATTGGTAAAGGAGGACGATTGGTAGAGGAGGACGATTGGTAGTAGAGGACGACTGGTAAAGGAGGACGATTGGTAGTAGAGGACGATTGGTAGAGGAGGACGATTGGTAGAGGAGGACGATTGGTAGAGGAGGACGATTGGTAAAGGAGGTAAAGGAGGACGATTGGTAAAGGAGGACGATTGGTAGTAGAGGACGATTGGTAAAGGAGGACGATTAGTAAAGGAGGATTGGTAAAGGAGGACGACTGGTAAAGGAGGACGACTGGTAGATGAGGATGATTGGTAGAGGAGGACGACTGGTAGATGAGGACGATTGGTAAAGGAGGACGATTGGTAGATGAGGACGATTGGTAAAGGAGGACGATTGGTAAAGGAGGACGATTGGTAGAGGAGGACGATTGGTAGAGGAGGACGATTGGTAAAGGAGGACGATTGGCAAAGGAGGACGATTGGTAAAGGAGGACGAGTAGAGGACGATTGGTAAAGGAGGACGATTGGTAAAGGAGGACGATTAGTAAAGGAGGACGTTTGGCAAAGGAGGACGACTGGTAAAGGAGGACGACTGGTAGATGAGGACGATTGGTAGTAGAGGACGATTGGTAAAGGAGGACGATTGGTAGTAGAGGAAGTAGTAGAGGACGATTGGTAGTAGAGGACGATTGGTAGTAGAGGACGATTGGTAAATGAGAACGATTGGTAAAGGAGGACGATTGTAAAGGAGGACGACTGGTAGATGAGGATGATTGGTAGATGAGGATGATTGGCAGAGGAGGACGACTGGTAGATGAGGACGATTGGTAAAGGAGGATGATTGGTAAAGGAGGATGATTGGTAAAGGAGGACGATTGGTAGAAGAGGACGATTGGTAAAGGAGGACGATTGGTAAAGGAGGACGATTGGTGAAGGAGGACGATTGGTAGTAGAGGACGATTGGTAGAGGAGGACGATTGGTAGTAGAGGACGATTGGCAAAGGAGGACCATTGGTAGTAGAGGACGCATTGGTAGAGGAGGACGATTGGCAGAGGAGGACACTGGTAAAGGAGGACCATTGGTAGAGGAGGACGATTGGTAGAGGAGGACGATTGGTAGTAGAGGACGACTGGTAAAGGAGGACGATTGTAGTAGAGGTATTGGTAGAGGAGGACGATTGGTAGAGGAGGACGATTGGTAGAGGAGGACAATTGGTAAAGGAGGACGATTGGTAAAGGAGGACGATTGGTAAAGGAGGACGATTGGTAAAGGAGGACGATTGGTAGAGGAGGACAATTGGTAAAGGAGGACGATTGGTAAAGGAGGACGATTGGTAAAGGAGGACGATTGGTAAAGGAGGACGATTGGTAGTAGAGGACGATTGGTAAAGGAGGACGATTGGTAAAGGAGGACGATTAGTAAAGGAGGACGTTTGGTAAAGGAGGACGACTGGTAAAGGAGGACGACTGGTAGATGAGGATGATTGGTAGAGGAGGACGACTGGTAGATGAGGACGATTGGTAAAGGAGGACGATTGGTAGATGAGGACGATTGGTAAAGGAGGACGATTGGTAAAGGAGGACGATTGGTAGAGGAGGACGATTGGTAAAGGAGGACGATTGGTGAAGGAGGACGATTGGTAGTAGAGGACGATTGGTAGAGGAGGACGATTGGTAGTAGAGGACGATTGGTAAAGGAGGACGATTGGTAGTAGAGGACGATTGGTAGTAGAGGACGATTGGTAGTAGAGGACGATTGGTAGTAGAGGACGATTGGTAAATGAGGACGATTGGTAAAGGAGGACGATTGGTAAAGGAGGACGATTGGTAGAGGAGGACGATTGGTAGAGGAGGACGATTGGTAAAGGAGGACGATTGGTAAAGGAGGACGATTGGTAAAGGAGGACGATTGGTAGTAGAGGACGATTGGTAAAGGAGGACGATTGGTAAAGGAGGACGATTAGTAAAGGAGGACGTTTGGTAAAGGAGGACGACTGGTAAAGGAGGACGACTGGTAGATGAGGATGATTGGTAGAGGAGGACGACTGGTAGATGAGGACGATTGCAAAAGGAGGACGATTGGTAGATGAGGACGATTGGTAAAGGAGGACGATTGGCAAAGGAGGACGATTGGCAGAGGAGGACGATTGGTAAAGGAGGACGATTGGTGAAGGAGGACGATTGGTAGTAGAGGACCATTGGCAGAGGAGGACGATTGGTAGTAGAGGACGCATTGGTAAAGGAGGACGATTGGTAGTAGAGGACGATTGGTAGTAGAGGACGATTGGTAGTAGAGGACGATTGGTAGTAGAGGACGATTGGTAAATGAGGACGATTGGTAAAGGAGGACGATTGGTAAAGGAGGACGACTGGTAGATGAGGATGATTGGTAGATGAGGATGATTGGCAGAGGAGGACGACTGGTAGATGAGGACGATTGGTAAAGGAGGATGATTGGTAAAGGAGGATGATTGGTAAAGGAGGACGATTGGTAGAAGAGGACAATTGGTAAAGGAGGACGATTGGTAAAGGAGGACGATTGGTGAAGGAGGACGATTGGTAGTAGAGGACGATTGGTAGAGGAGGACGATTGGTAGAGGAGGACGACTGGTAAAGGAGGACGACTGGTAAAGGAGGACGATTGGTAGTAGAGGACGATTGGTAGAGGAGGACGATTGGTAGAGGAGGACGATTGGTAGAGGAGGACGATTGGTAAAGGAGGACGATTGGTAAAGGAGGACGATTGGTAAAGGAGGACGATTAGTAAAGGAGGACGTTTGGTAAAGGAGGACGACTGGTAAAGGAGGACGACTGGTAGATGAGGATGATTGGTAGAGGAGGACGACTGGTAGATGAGGACGATTGGTAAAGGAGGACGATTGGTAGATGAGGACGATTGGTAAAGGAGGACGATTGGTAAAGGAGGACGATTGGTAGAGGAGGACGATTGGTAAAGGAGGACGATTGGTGAAGGAGGACGATTGGTAGTAGAGGACGATTGGTAGAGGAGGACTATTGGTAGTAGAGGACGACTGCAAAGGAGGACGATTGGTAGTAGAGGACGATTGGTAGTAGAGGACGATTGGTAGTAGAGGACCACTGGTAGTAGAGGACCATTGGTAAATGCGGACGATTGGTAAAGGAGGACGATTGGTGAAGGAGGACGATTGGTAAAGGAGGACGATTGGTAGTAGAGGACCATTGGTAAAGGAGGACGATTGGCAAAGGAGGACGATTGGTAGTAGAGGACCCACTGGCAAAGGAGGGATTGGTAGAGAGGACGATTGGTAGAGGAGGACGACAGAGGAGGACGACTGGTAAAGGAGGACGATTGGCAGAGGAGGACGATTGCAGAGGAGGACGATTGGTAGTAGAGGACCACTGGCAAAGGAGGACGATTGGTAGTAGAGGACGATTGGCAGAGGAGGACGCATTGGTAGAGGAGGACGATTGGTAGAGGAGGACGATTGGTAAAGGAGGACGATTGGTAAAGGAGGACGATTGGTAAAGGAGGACGACTGGTAAAGGAGGACGACTGGTAGATGAGGATGATTGGTAGAGGAGGACGACTGGTAGATGAGGACGATTGGTAAAGGAGGACGATTGGTAGAAGAGGACGATTGGTAAAGGAGGACGATTGGTAAAGGAGGACGATTGGTGAAGGAGGACGATTGGTAGTAGAGGACGATTGGTAGAGGAGGACCATTGGTAGTAGAGGACTCCATTGGCAAAGGAGGACGATTGGCAGTAGAGGACGATTGGTAGAGGAGGACGATTGGCAGAGGAGGACCACTGGCAAAGGAGGACGATTGGCAGAGGAGGACGATTGGCAGAGGAGGACGATTGGTAGTAGAGGACGACTGGTAAAGGAGGACGATTGGCAGTAGAGGACGATTGGCAGAGGAGGACGATTGGTAGAGGAGGACGATTGGTAGAGGAGGACGATTGGTAAAGGAGGACGATTGGTAAAGGAGGACGATTGGTAAAGGAGGACGATTGGTAAAGGAGGACGATTAGTAAAGGAGGACGTTTGGTAAAGGAGGACGACTGGTAAAGGAGGACGACTGGTAGATGAGGATGATTGGTAGAGGAGGACGACTGGTAGATGAGGACGATTGGTAAAGGAGGACGATTGGTAGATGAGGACGATTGGTAAAGGAGGACGATTGGTAAAGGAGGACGATTGGTAAAGGAGGACGATTGGTAAAGGAGGACGATTGGTAAAGGAGGACGATTGGTAGTAGAGGACGACTGGTAAAGGAGGACGATTGGTAGTAGAGGACGATTGGTAGAGGAGGACGATTGGTAGAGGAGGACGACTGGTAAAGGAGGACGATTGGTAGTAGAGGACGATTGGTAGAGGAGGACGATTGGTAGTAGAGGACGATTGGTAAAGGAGGACGATTGGTAGTAGAGGACGATTGGTAGTAGAGGACGATTGGTAGTAGAGGACGATTGGTAAATGAGGACGATTGGTAAAGGAGGACGATTGGTAAAGGAGGACGACTGGTAGATGAGGATGATTGGTAGATGAGGATGATTGGCAGAGGAGGACGACTGGTAGATGAGGACGATTGGTAAAGGAGGATGATTGGTAAAGGAGGATGATTGGTAAAGGAGGACGATTGGTAGAAGAGGACGATTGGTAAAGGAGGACGATTGGTAAAGGAGGACGATTGGTGAAGGAGGACGATTGGTAGTAGAGGACGATTGGTAGAGGAGGACGATTGGTAGTAGAGGACGATTGGTAAAGGAGGACGATTGGTAGTAGAGGACGATTGGTAGAGGAGGACGATTGGCAGAGGAGGACGACTGGCAAAGGAGGACCATTGGCAGAGGAGGACCATTGGCAGAGGAGGACCATTGGTAGAGAGGACCGACTGGTAAAGGAGGACGATTGGCAGTAGAGGACGATTGGTAGAGGAGGACGATTGGTAGAGGAGGACGATTGGTAGAGGAGGACGATTGGTAAAGGAGGACGATTGGTAAAGGAGGACGATTGGTAAAGGAGGACGATTGGTAAAGGAGGACGATTGGTAGTAGAGGACGATTGGTAAAGGAGGACGATTGGTAAAGGAGGACGATTAGTAAAGGAGGACGTTTGGTAAAGGAGGACGACTGGTAAAGGAGGACGACTGGTAGATGAGGATGATTGGTAGAGGAGGACGACTGGTAGATGAGGACGATTGGTAAAGGAGGACGATTGGTAGATGAGGACGATTGGTAAAGGAGGACGATTGGTAAAGGAGGACGATTGGTAGAGGAGGACGATTGGTAAAGGAGGACGATTGGTGAAGGAGGACGATTGGTAGTAGAGGACGATTGGTAGAGGAGGACGATTGGTAGTAGAGGACGATTGGTAAAGGAGGACGATTGGTAGTAGAGGACGATTGGTAGTAGAGGACGATTGGTAGTAGAGGACGATTGGTAGTAGAGGACGATTGGTAAATGAGGACGATTGGTAAAGGAGGACGATTGGTAAAGGAGGACGATTGGTAGAGGAGGACGATTGGTAAAGGAGGACGATTGGTAAAGGAGGACGATTGGTAAAGGAGGACGATTGGTAGTAGAGGACGATTGGCAAAGGAGGACGATTAAAGGAGGACGATTAGTAAAGGAGGACGTTTGGTAAAGGAGGACGACTGTTAAAGGAGGACGACTGGTAGATGAGGATGATTGGTAGAGGAGGACGACTGGTAGATGAGGACGATTGGTAAAGGAGGACGATTGGTAGATGAGGACGATTGGTAAAGGAGGACGATTGGTAAAGGAGGACGATTGGTAGAGGAGGACGATTGGTAAAGGAGGACGATTGGTGAAGGAGGACGATTGGTAGTAGAGGACGATTGGTAGAGGAGGACGATTGGTAGTAGAGGACGATTGGTAAAGGAGGACGATTGGTAGTAGAGGACGATTGGTAGTAGAGGACGATTGGTAGTAGAGGACGATTGGTAGTAGAGGACGATTGGTAAATGAGGACGATTGGTAAAGGAGGACGATTGGTAAAGGAGGACGACTGGTAGATGAGGATGATTGGTAGATGAGGATGATTGGCAGAGGAGGACGACTGGTAGATGAGGACGATTGGTAAAGGAGGATGATTGGTAAAGGAGGATGATTGGTAAAGGAGGACGATTGGTAGAAGAGGACGATTGGTAAAGGAGGACGATTGGTAAAGGAGGACGATTGGTGAAGGAGGACGATTGGTAGTAGAGGACGATTGGTAGAGGAGGACGATTGGTAGTAGAGGACGATTGGTAAAGGAGGACGATTGGTAGAGGAGGACGACTGGTAAAGGAGGACGATTGGTAGAGGAGGACGATTGGTAGAGGAGGACGATTGGTAGTAGAGGACGACTGGTAAAGGAGGACGATTGGTAGTAGAGGACGATTGGTAGAGGAGGACGATTGGTAGAGGAGGACGATTGGTAGAGGAGGACAATTGGTAAAGGAGGACGATTGGTAAAGGAGGACGATTGGTAAAGGAGGACGATTGGTAAAGGAGGACGATTGGTAAAGGAGGACGATTAGTAAAGGAGGACGTTTGGTAAAGGAGGACGACTGGTAAAGGAGGACGACTGGTAGATGAGGACGATTGGTAAAGGAGGATGATTGGTAAAGGAGGATGATTGGTAAAGGAGGACGATTGGTAGAAGAGGACGATTGGTAAAGGAGGACGATTGGTAAAGGAGGACGATTGGTGAAGGAGGACGATTGGTAGTAGAGGACGATTGGTAGAGGAGGACGATTGGTAGTAGAGGACGATTGGTAAAGGAGGACGATTGGTAGTAGAGGACGATTGGTAGAGGAGGACGATTGGTAGAGGAGGACGACTGGTAAAGGAGGACGATTGGTAGAGGAGGACGATTGGTAGAGGAGGACGATTGGTAGTAGAGGACGACTGCAAAGGAGGACGATTGGTAGTAGAGGACGATTGGTAGAGGAGGACGATTGGTAGAGGAGGACGATTGGTAGAGGAGGACGATTGGTAAAGGAGGACGATTGGTAAAGGAGGACGATTGGTAGAGGAGGACGATTGGTAAAGGAGGACGATTGGTAGTAGAGGACGATTGGCAAAGGAGGACGATTGGTAAAGGAGGACGATTAGTAAAGGAGGACGTTTGGCAAAGGAGGACGACTTGTAAAGGAGGACGACTGGTAGATGAGGATGATTGGTAGAGGAGGACGACTGGTAGATGAGGACGATTGGTAAAGGAGGACGATTGTAGATGAGGACGATTGGTAAAGGAGGACGATTGGTAAAGGAGGACCATTGTAGAGGAGGACGATTGGTAAAGGAGGACGATTGGTGGAGGAGGACGATTGGTAGTAGAGGACGATTGGTAGTAGAGGACGATTGGTAGTAGAGGACGATTGGTAAATGAGGACGATTGGTAGTAGAGGACGATTGGTAGTAGAGGACGATTGGTAGTAGAGGACGATTGGTAAAGTAGAGGACGATTGGTAAATGAGGACGATTGGTAAAGGAGGACGATTGGTAAAGGAGGACGATTGGTAGAGGAGGACGATTGCAAAGGAGGACGATTGGTAAAGGAGGACGATTGGTAAAGGAGGACGATTGGTAGTAGAGGACGATTGGTAAAGGAGGACGATTGGTAAAGGAGGACGATTAGTAAAGGAGGACGTTTGGTAAAGGAGGACGACTGGTAAAGGAGGACGACTGGTAGATGAGGATGATTGGTAGAGGAGGACGACTGGTAGATGAGGACGATTGGTAAAGGAGGACGATTGGTAGATGAGGACGATTGGTAAAGGAGGACGATTGGTAAAGGAGGACGATTGGTAGAGGAGGACGATTGGTAAAGGAGGACGATTGGTGAAGGAGGACGATTGGTAGTAGAGGACGATTGGTAGAGGAGGACGATTGGTAGTAGAGGACGATTGGTAAAGGAGGACGATTGGTAGTAGAGGACGATTGGTAGTAGAGGACGATTGGTAGTAGAGGACGATTGGTAGTAGAGGACGATTGGTAAATGAGGACGATTGGTAAAGGAGGACGATTGGTAAAGGAGGACGACTGGTAGATGAGGATGATTGGTAGATGAGGATGATTGGCAGAGGAGGACGACTGGTAGATGAGGACGATTGGTAAAGGAGGATGATTGGTAAAGGAGGATGATTGGTAAAGGAGGACGATTGGTAGAAGAGGACGATTGGTAAAGGAGGACGATTGGTAAAGGAGGACGATTGGTGAAGGAGGACGATTGGTAGTAGAGGGCATTGGTAGAGGAGGACGATTGGTAGTAGAGGACGATTGGTAAAGGAGGACGATTGGTAGTAGAGGACGATTGGTAGAGGAGGATTGGCAGAGGAGGACGACTGGTAAAGGAGGACGATTGGTAGTAGAGGACGATTGGTAGAGGAGGACGATTGGCAGAGGAGGACGCAGAGTAGAGGACACTGGCAAAGGAGGACGATTGGCAGTAGAGGACGATTGGTAGAGGAGGATTGGTAGAGGAGGACGATTGGTAGAGGAGGACGATTGGTAAAGGAGGACGATTGCAAAGGAGGACGACAAAGGAGGACGATTGGTAAAGGAGGACGATTGGCAGTAGAGGACGATTGGTAAAGGAGGACGATTAGTAAAGGAGGATTGGTAAAGGAGGACGACTGGTAAAGGAGGACGACTGGTAGATGAGGATGATTGGTAGAGGAGGACGACTGGTAGATGAGGACGATTGGTAAAGGAGGACGATTGGTAGAGGAGGACGATTGGTAAAGGAGGACGATTGGTAGAGGAGGACGATTGGTAGAGGAGGACGATTGGTAAAGGAGGACGATTGGTAAAGGAGGACGATTGGTAAAGGAGGACGATTGGTAGTAGAGGACGATTGGTAAAGGAGGACGATTGGTAAAGGAGGACGATTAGTAAAGGAGGACGTTTGGTAAAGGAGGACGACTGGTAAAGGAGGACGACTGGTAGATGAGGACGATTGGTAGTAGAGGACGATTGGTAAAGGAGGACGATTGGTAGTAGAGGACGATTGGTAGTAGAGGACGATTGGTAGTAGAGGACGATTGGTAAATGAGAACGATTGGTAAAGGAGGACGATTGGTAAAGGAGGACGACTGGTAGATGAGGATGATTGGTAGATGAGGATGATTGGCAGAGGAGGACGACTGGTAGATGAGGACGATTGGTAAAGGAGGATGATTGGTAAAGGAGGATGATTGGTAAAGGAGGACGATTGGTAGAAGAGGACGATTGGTAAAGGAGGACGATTGGTAAAGGAGGACGATTGGTGAAGGAGGACGATTGGTAGTAGAGGACGATTGGCAGAGGAGGACGATTGGTAGTAGAGGACGATTGGTAAAGGAGGACGATTGGTAGTAGAGGACGATTGGTAAAGGAGGACGATTGGTAGAGGAGGACGACTGGTAAAAAGGAGGACGATTGGTAGTAGAGGACGATTGGTAGAGGAGGACGATTGGCAGAGGAGGACGATTGTAGTAGAGGACGACTGGTAAAGGAGGACGATTGGTAGTAGAGGACGATTGGTAGAGGAGGACGATTGGTAGAGGAGGACGATTGGTAAAGGAGGACGATTGTAAAGGAGGACGATTGTAAAGGAGGACGATTGGTAAAGGAGGACGATTAGTAAAGGAGGACGTTGGTAAAGGAGGACGACTGGTAAAGGAGGACGACTGGTAGATGAGGATGATTGGTAGAGGAGGACGACTGGTAGATGAGGACGATTGGTAAAGGAGGACGATTGGTAGATGAGGACGATTGGTAAAGGAGGACGATTGGTAAAGGAGGACGATTGGTAGAGGAGGACGATTGGTAGAGGAGGACGATTGGTAAAGGAGGACGATTGGTAAAGGAGGACGATTGGTAAAGGAGGACGATTGGTAGTAGAGGGCGATTGGTAAAGGAGGACGATTGGTAAAGGAGGACGATTAGTAAAGGAGGACGTTTGGTAAAGGAGGACGACTGGTAAAGGAGGACGACTGGTAGATGAGGACGATTGGTAGTAGAGGACGATTGGTAAAGGAGGACGATTGGTAGTAGAGGACGATTGGTAGTAGAGGACGATTGGTAGTAGAGGACGATTGGTAGTAGAGGACGATTGGTAAATGAGAACGATTGGTAAAGGAGGACGATTGGTAAAGGAGGACGACTGGTAGATGAGGATGATTGGTAGATGAGGATGATTGGCAGAGGAGGACGACTGGTAGATGAGGACGATTGGTAAAGGAGGATGATTGGTAAAGGAGGATGATTGGTAAAGGAGGACGATTGGTAGAAGAGGACGATTGGTAAAGGAGGACGATTGGTAAAGGAGGACGATTGGTGAAGGAGGACGATTGGTAGTAGAGGACGATTGGTAGAGTAGGACGATTGGTAGAGGAGGACGACTGGTAAAGGAGGACGATTGGTAGAGGAGGACGATTGGTAGAGGAGGACGATTGGTAGTAGAGGACGACTGGTAAAGGAGGACGATTGGTAGTAGAGGACGATTGGTAGAGGAGGACGATTGGTAGAGGAGGACGATTGGTAGAGGAGGACAATTGGTAAAGGAGGACGATTGGTAAAGGAGGACGATTGGTAAAGGAGGACGATTGGTAAAGGAGGACGATTGGTAGTAGAGGACGATTGGTAAAGGAGGACGATTGGTAAAGGAGGACGATTAGTAAAGGAGGACGTTTGGTAAAGGAGGACGACTGGTAAAGGAGGACGACTGGTAGATGAGGATGATTGGTAGAGGAGGACGACTGGTAGATGAGGACGATTGGTAAAGGAGGACGATTGGTAGATGAGGACGATTGGTAAAGGAGGACGATTGGTAAAGGAGGACGATTGGTAGAGGAGGACGATTGGTGAAGGAGGACGATTGGTAGTAGAGGACGAAGAGGAGGACGATTGGTAGTAGAGGACGATTGGTAAAGGAGGACGATTGGTAGTAGAGGACCATTGGTAGTAGAGGAAAGTAGAGGACGATTGGTAGTAGAGGATGATTGGTAAATGAGGACGATTGGTAAAGGAGGACGATTGGTAAAGGAGGACGATTGGTAGATGAGGACAATTGGTAAAGGAGGACGATTGGTAAAGGAGGACGATTGGTAGAGGAGGACGATTGGTAAAGGAGGACGATTGGTGAAGGAGGACGATTGGTAGTAGAGGACGATTGGTAGAGGAGGACGATTGGTAGTAGAGGACGATTGGTAAAGGAGGACGATTGGTAGTAGAGGACGATTGGTAGTAGAGGACGATTGGTAGTAGAGGACGATTGGTAGAGGAGGACGATTGGTAGTAGAGGACGATTGGTAGTAGAGGACGATTGGTAGTAGAGGACGATTGGTAAATGAGAACGATTGGTAAAGGAGGACGATTGGTAAAGGAGGACGACTGGTAGATGAGGATGATTGGTAGATGAGGATGATTGGCAGAGGAGGACGACTGGTAGATGAGGACGATTGGTAAAGGAGGATGATTGGTAAAGGAGGATGATTGGTAAAGGAGGACGATTGGTAGAAGAGGACGATTGGTAAAGGAGGACGATTGGTAAAGGAGGACGATTGGTGAAGGAGGACGATTGGTAGTAGAGGACGATTGGTAGAGGAGGACGATTGGTAGTAGAGGACGATTGGTAAAGGAGGACGATTGTAGTAGAGGAGATTGGTAGAGGAGGACGATTGGTAGAGGAGGAGGAGGACGATTGGTAGAGGAGGACGATTGGTAGAGGAGGACGATTGGTAGTAGAGGACGACTGGTAAAGGAGGACGATTGGTAGTAGAGGCGATTGGTAGAGGAGAACGATTGGTAGAGGAGGACGATTGGTAGAGGAGGACAATTGGTAAAGGAGGACGATTGGCAAAGGAGGACGATTGGTAAAGGAGGACGATTGGTAGTAGAGGACGATTGGTAAAGGAGGACGATTGGTAAAGGAGGACGATTAGTAAAGGAGGACGTTTGGTAAAGGAGGACGACTGGTAAAGGAGGACGACTGGTAGATGAGGATGATTGGTAGAGGAGGACGACTGGTAGATGAGGACGATTGGTAAAGGAGGACGATTGGTAGATGAGGACGATTGGTAAAGGAGGACGATTGGTAAAGGAGGACGATTGGTAGAGGAGGACGATTGGTGAAGGAGGACGATTGGTAGTAGAGGACGATTGGTAGAGGAGGACGATTGGTAGTAGAGGACGATTGGTAAAGGAGGACGATTGGTAGTAGAGGACGATTGGTAGTAGAGGACGATTGGTAGTAGAGGACGATTGGTAGAAGAGGACGATTGGTAAATGAGGACGATTGGTAAAGGAGGACGATTGGTAAAGGAGGACGATTGGTAGAGGAGGACGATTGGTAGAGGAGGACGATTGGTAAAGGAGGACGATTGGTAAAGGAGGACGATTGGTAGTAGAGGACGATTGGTAAAGGAGGACGATTGGTAAAGGAGGACGATTAGTAAAGGAGGACGTTTGGTAAAGGAGGACGACTGGTAAAGGAGGACGACTGGTAGATGAGGATGATTGGTAGAGGAGGACGACTGGTAGATGAGGACGATTGGTAAAGGAGGACGATTGGTAGATGAGGACAATTGGCAAAGGAGGACGATTGGTAAAGGAGGACGATTGGTAGAGGAGGACGATTGCAAAGGAGGACGATTGGTGAAGGAGGACGATTGGTAGTAGAGGACGATTGGTAGAGGAGGACGATTGGTAGTAGAGGACGATTGGTAAAGGAGGACGATTGGTAGTAGAGGACGATTGGTAGTAGAGGACGATTGGTAGTAGAGGACGATTGGCAGAGGAGGACGATTGGTAGTAAAGTAGAGGACGATTGGTAGTAGAGGACGATTGGTAAATGAGAACGATTGGTAAAGGAGGACGAGTAAAGGAGGACGATTGGTAGATGAGGATGATTGGTAGATGAGGATGATTGGCAGAGGAGGACGACTGGTAGATGAGGACGATTTAAAGGAGGATGATTGGTAAAGGAGGATGATTGGTAAAGGAGGACGATTGGTAGAAGAGGACGATTGGTAAAGGAGGACGATTGGTAAAGGAGGACGATTGGTGAAGGAGGACGATTGGTAGTAGAGGACGATTGGTAGAGGAGGACGATTGGTAGTAGAGGACTCCATTGGTAAAGGAGGACAAAGTAGAGGACGATTGGTAGAGGAGGACGATTGGCAGAGGAGGACGACTGGTAAAGGAGGACGATTGGTAGATGAGGATGATTGGTAGAGGAGGACGACTGGTAGATGAGGACGATTGGTAAAGGAGGACGATTGGTAGATGAGGACGATAAAGGAGGACGATTGGTAAAGGAGGACGATTGGTAGAGGAGGACGATTGGTAAAGGAGGACGACAAGGAGGACGATTGGTAGTAGAGGACGCATTGGCAGAGGAGGACGATTGGTAGTAGAGGACGATTGGCAAAGGAGGACGATTGGTAGTAGAGGACGATTGGTAGTAGAGGACATTGGTAAAGAGGACGATTGGTAGTAGAGGACGATTGGTAAATGAGGACGATTGGTAAAGGAGGACGATTGGTAAAGGAGGACGACTGGTAGATGAGGATGATTGGTAGATGAGGATGATTGGCAGAGGAGGACGACTGGTAGATGAGGACGATTGGTAAAGGAGGATGATTGGTAAAGGAGGATGATTGGTAAAGGAGGACGATTGGTAGAAGAGGACGATTGGTAAAGGAGGACGATTGTAAAGGAGGACGATTGGTGAAGGAGGACGATTGGTAGTAGAGGACGATTGGTAGAGGAGGACGATTGGTAGTAGAGGACGATTGGTAAAGGAGGACGATTGGTAGTAGAGGACGATTGGTAGAGGAGGACGATTGGTAGAAGAGGACGACTGGTAAAGGAGGACGATTGGTAGAGGAGGACGATTGGTAGAGGAGACGATTGGTAGTAGAGGAGGTAAAGGAGGACGATTGGTAGAGGACGATTGGTAGAGGAGGACGATTGGTAGAGGAGGACGATTGGTAGAGGAGGACGATTGGTAAAGGAGGACGATTGGTAAAGGAGGACGATTGGTAAAGGAGGACGATTGGTAAAGGAGGACATTGGTAGTAGAGGACGATTGGTAAAGGAGGACGATTGGTAAAGGAGGACGATTAGTAAAGGAAGACGTTTGCAAAGGAGGACGACTGGTAAAGGAGGACGACTGGTAGATGAGGATGATTGGTAGAGGAGGACGACTGGTAGATGAGGACGATTGGTAAAGGAGGACGATTGGTAGATGAGGACGATTGCAAAGGAGGACGATTGGTAAAGGAGGACGATTGGTAGAGGAGGACGATTGGTAAAGGAGGACGATTGGTGAAGGAGGACGATTGGTAGTAGAGGACGATTGGTAGAGGAGGACGATTGGTAGTAGAGGACGATTGGTAAATGAGGACGATTGGTAGTAGAGGACGATTGGTAGTAGAGGACGATTGGTAGTAGAGGACGATTGGTAGTAGAGGACGATTGGTAAATGAGGACGATTGGTAAAGGAGGACGATTGGTAAAGGAGGACGATTGGTAGAGGAGGACGATTGGTAGAGGAGGATGATTGGTGAAGGAGGACGATTGGTAAAGGAGGACGATTGGTAGTAGAGGACGATTGGTAAAGGAGGACGATTGGTAAAGGAGGACGATTGGTAGTAGAGGACGATTGGTAAAGGAGGACGATTGGTAGTAGAGGACGATTGGTAGAGGAGGACGATTGGTAGAGGAGGACGACTGGTAAAGGAGGACGATTGGTAGAGGAGGACGATTGGTAGAGGAGGACGATTGGTAGTAGAGGACGACTGGTAAAGGAGGACGATTGGTAGTAGAGGACGATTGGTAGAGGAGGACGATTGGTAGAGGAGGACGATTGGTAGAGGAGGACGATTGGTAAAGGAGGACGATTGGTAAAGGAGGACGATTGGTAAAGGAGGACGATTGGTAGTAGAGGACGATTGGTAAAGGAGGACGATTGGTAAAGGAGGACGATTAGTAAAGGAGGACGTTTGGTAAAGGAGGACGACTGGTAAAGGAGGACGACTGGTAGATGAGGATGATTGGTAAAGGAGGACGATTGGTAAAGGAGGACGATTGGTAGAGGAGGACGATTGGTAAAGGAGGACGATTGGTGAAGGAGGACGATTGGTAGTAGAGGACGATTGGTAGAGGAGGACGATTGGTAGTAGAGGACGATTGGTAAAGGAGGACGATTGGTAGTAGAGGACGATTGGTAGTAGAGGACGATTGGTAGTAGAGGACGATTGGTAGTAGAGGACGATTGGTAAATGAGGACGATTGGTAAAGGAGGACGATTGGTAAAGGAGGACGACTGGTAGATGAGGATGATTGGTAGATGAGGATGATTGGCAGAGGAGGACGACTGGTAGATGAGGACGATTGGTAAAGGAGGATGATTGGTAAAGGAGGATGATTGGTAAAGGAGGACGATTGGTAGAAGAGGACGATTGGTAAAGGAGGACGATTGGTAAAGGAGGACGATTGGTGAAGGAGGACGATTGGTAGTAGAGGACGATTGGTAGAGGAGGACGATTGGTAGTAGAGGACGATTGGTAAAGGAGGACGATTGGTAGTAGAGGACGATTGGTAGAGGAGGACGATTGGTAGAGGAGGACGACTGGTAAAGGAGGACGATTGGTAGAGGAGGACGATTGGTAGAGGAGGACGATTGGTAGTAGAGGACGACTGGTAAAGGAGGACGATTGGTAGTAGAGGACGATTGGTAGAGGAGGACGATTGGTAGAGGAGGACGATTGGTAGAGGAGGACGATTGGTAAAGGAGGACGATTGGTAAAGGAGGACGATTGGTAAAGGAGGACGATTGGTAAAGGAGGACGATTGGTAGTAGAGGACGATTGGTAAAGGAGGACGATTGGTAAAGGAGGACGATTAGTAAAGGAGGACGTTTGGTAAAGGAGGACGACTGGTAAAGGAGGACGACTGGTAGATGAGGATGATTGGTAGAGGAGGACGACTGGTAGATGAGGACGATTGGTAAAGGAGGACGATTGGTAGATGAGGACGATTGGTAAAGGAGGACGATTGGTAAAGGAGGACGATTGGTAGAGGAGGACGATTGGTAAAGGAGGACGATTGGTGAAGGAGGACGATTGGTAGTAGAGGACGATTGGCAGAGGAGGACCGATTGGTAGTAGAGGACGATTGGTAAATGAGGACGATTGGTAGTAGAGGACGATTGGTAGTAGAGGACGATTGGTAGTAGAGGACGATTGGTAGTAGAGGACGATTGGTAAATGAGGACGATTGGTAAAGGAGGACGATTGGTAAAGGAGGACGATTGGTAGAGGAGGACGATTGGTAGAGGAGGACGATTGGTGAAGGAGGACGATTGGTAAAGGAGGACGATTGGTAGTAGAGGACGATTGGTAAAGGAGGACGATTGGTAAAGGAGGACGATTGGTAGTAGAGGACGATTGGTAAAGGAGGACGATTGGTAGTAGAGGACGATTGGTAGAGGAGGACGATTGGTAGAGGAGGACGACTGGTAAAGGAGGACGATTGGTAGAGGAGGACGATTGGTAGAGGAGGACGATTGGTAGTAGAGGACGACTGGTAAAGGAGGACGATTGTAGTAGAGACGATTGGTAGAGGAGGACGATTGGTAGAGGAGGACGATTGGTAGAGGAGGACGATTGGTAAAGGAGGACGATTGGTAAAGGAGGACGATTGGTAAAGGAGGACGATTGGTAGTAGAGGACGATTGGTAAAGGAGGACGATTGGTAAAGGAGGACGATTAGTAAAGGAGGACGTTTGGTAAAGGAGGACGACTGGTAAAGGAGGACGACTGGTAGATGAGGATGATTGGTAGAGGAGGACGACTGGTAGATGAGGACGATTGGTAAAGGAGGACGATTGGTAGATGAGGACGATTGGTAAAGGAGGACGATTGGTAAAGGAGGACGATTGGTAGAGGAGGACGATTGGTAAAGGAGGACGATTGGTGAAGGAGGACGATTGGTAGTAGAGGACGATTGGTAGAGGAGGACGATTGGTAGTAGAGGACGATTGGTAAAGGAGGACGATTGGTAGTAGAGGACGATTGGTAGTAGAGGACGATTGGTAGTAGAGGACGATTGGTAGTAGAGGACGATTGGTAAATGAGGACGATTGGTAAAGGAGGACGATTAGAGGAGGACGATTGGTAGAGGAGGACGATTGGTAGAGGAGGACGATTGGTAAAGGAGGACGATTGGTAAAGGAGGACGATTGGTAAAGGAGGACGATTGGTAGTAGAGGACGATTGGTAAAGGAGGACGATTGGTAAAGGAGGACGATTAGTAAAGGAGGACGTTTGGTAAAGGAGGACGACTGGTAAAGGAGGACGACTGGTAGATGAGGATGATTGGTAGAGGAGGACGACTGGTAGATGAGGACGATTGGTAAAAAGGAGGACCATTGGTAAAGGAGGACGATTGGTAAAGGAGGACGATTGGTAGAGGAGGGCGAGTAAGGAGGACGATTGGTGAAGGAGGACGATTGTAGTAGAGACGATTGGTAGAGGAGGACGATTGGTAGTAGAGGACGATTGGTAAATGAGGACGATTGGTAGTAGAGGACGATTGGTAGTAGAGGACGATTGGTAGTAGAGGACGATTGGTAGTAGAGGACGATTGGTAAATGAGGACGATTGGTAAAGGAGGACGATTGGTAAAGGAGGACGATTGGTAGAGGAGGACGATTGGTAGAGGAGGACGATTGGTGAAGGAGGACGATTGGTAAAGGAGGACGATTGGTAGTAGAGGACGATTGTAAAGGAGGACGATTGGTAGTAGAGGACGATTGGTAGAGGAGGACGATTGGTAGAGGAGGACGACTGGTAAAGGAGGACGATTGGTAGAGGAGGACGATTGGTAGAGGAGGACGATTGGTAGTAGAGGACGACTGGTAAAGGAGGACGATTGGTAGTAGAGGACGATTGGTAGAGGAGGACGATTGGTAGAGGAGGACGATTGGTAGAGGAGGACGATTGGCAAAGGAGGACGATTGGTAAAGGAGGACGATTGGTAAAGGAGGACGATTGGTAGAGAGGACGATTGCAAAGGAGGACGATTGGTAAAGGAGGACGATTAGTAAAGGAGGACGTTTGGTAAAGGAGGACTGGTAAAGGAGGACGACTGGTAGATGAGGATGATTGGTAAAAGGAGGACGATTGGTAAAGGAGGACGATTGGTAGAGGAGGACGATTGGTAAAGGAGGACGATTGGTGAAGGAGGACGATTGGTAGTAGAGGACGATTGGTAGAGGAGGACGATTGGTAGTAGAGGACGATTGGTAAAGGAGGACGATTGGTAGTAGAGGACGATTGGTAGTAGAGGACGATTGGTAGTAGAGGACCATTGGTAGTAGAGGACGCATTGGTAAATGAGGACGATTGGTAAAGGAGGACGATTGGTAAAGGAGGACGACTGGTAGATGAGGATGATTGGTAGATGAGGATGATTGGCAGAGGAGGACGACTGGTAGATGAGGACGATTGGTAAAGGAGGATGATTGGTAAAGGAGGATGATTGGTAAAGGAGGACGATTGGTAGAAGAGGACGATTGGTAAAGGAGGACGATTGGTAAAGGAGGACGATTGGTGAAGGAGGACGATTGTAGTAGAGGACCCATTGGTAGAGGAGGACGATTGGTAAAGTAGAGGACGATTGGCAAAGGAGGACGATTGGTAGTAGAGGACGATTGCAGAGGAGGACGATTGGTAGAGGAGGACGACTGGTAAAGGAGGACGATTGGTAGAGGAGGACCATTGGCAGAGGAGGACGATTGGTAGAGAGGACACTGGTAAAGGAGGACGATTGGTAGTAGAGGATTGGTAGAGGAGGACGATTGGCAGAGGAGGACGATTGGTAGAGGAGGACGACTGGTAAAGGAGGACGATTGGCAAAGGAGGACGATTGGTAAAGGAGGACGATTGGTAAAGGAGGACGATTGGTAGTAGAGGACGATTGGTAAAGGAGGACGATTGGTAAAGGAGGACGATTAGTAAAGGAGGACGTTTGGTAAAGGAGGACGACTGGTAAAGGAGGACGACTGGTAGATGAGGATGAAGAGGAGGACGACTGGTAGATGAGGACGATTGGTAAAGGAGGACGATTGTAGATAGTAGAGGACGATTGGTAAAGGAGGACGATTGGTAGAGGAGGACGATTGGTAAAAGGGAAGGAGGACGATTGGTAGTAGAGGACGATTGGTAGAGAGGATGATTGGTAGAGAGGACGATTGGTAGTAGAGGACGATTGGCAGCAGAAATGAGGACGATTGGTAAACGAGGACGATTGCAAAAAGGAGGACGATTGCAAAAGGAGGATGATTGGTAGAGGAGGATGATTGGCAGAGGAGGACGATTGGTGAAGGAGGACGATTGGTAAAGGAGGACGATTGGTAGTAGAGGACTATTGGTAAAGGAGGACGATTGGTAAAGGAGGACTTATTGGTAGTAGAGGACGATTGGTAAAGGAGGACGATTGGTAGTAGAGAGATTGGTAGAGGAGGACGATTGGCAGAGTAGGACCACTGGGTAAAGGAGGACGATTGGCAGAGGAGGACGATTGGCAGAGGAGGACGATTGGCAGTAGAGGACGACTGCAAAGGAGGACGCATTGGTAGTAGAGGACGCATTGGTAGAGGAGGACGATTGGTAGAGGAGGACGATTGGTAGAGGAGGACGATTGGTAAAGGAGGACGATTGGTAAAGGAGGACGAGTAAAGGAGGACGATTGGTAGTAGAGGACGATTGGTAAAGGAGGACGATTGGTAAAGGAGGACGATTAGTAAAGGAGGACGTTTGGTAAAGGAGGACGACTGGTAAAGGAGGACGACTGGTAGATGAGGACGATTGGTAGAGGAGGACGCACTGGTAGATGAGGACGATTGGTAAAGGAGGACGCATTGTAGATGAGGACGATTGCAAAGAGGACGATTGGTAAAGGAGGACGATTGGTAGAGGAGACCATTAGTAAAGGAGGACGATTGGTGAGGACGATTGGTAGTAGAGGACGATTGGTAGAGGAGGACGATTGGCAGTAGAGGACTATTGCAAAGGAGGACGATTGGTAGTAGAGGACGCATTGGTAGTAGAGGACGCATTGGTAGTAGAGGACGATTGGTAGTAGAGGACGATTGGTAAATGAGGACGATTAAAGGAGGACGATTGGTAGAGGAGGACGACAGAGGAGGACGATTGGTAGAGGAGGACGATTGGTAAAGGAGGACGATTGGTAAAGGAGGACGATTGGTAAAGGAGGACCATTGGTAGCAGAGGACGACTGGCAAAGGAGGACGATTGGTAAAGGAGGACGATTAGTAAAGGAGGACGTTTGCAAAGGAGGACGACTGGTAAAGGAGGACGACTGGTAGATGAGGATGATTGGTAGAGGAGGACGACTGCAGATGAGGACGATGGTAAAGGAGGACGATTGGTAAAGGAGGACGATTGGGCAGAGGAGGACGATTGGTGAAGGAGGACGATTGGTAGTAGAGGACCCATGGTGGTAGATGAGGACCGAAAGTAGAGGACCCATTGTAAAGGAGGACGATTGGTAAGAGGGATTGGTAGTAGAGACCATTGGTAGTAGAGGAATTGGTAGTAGAGGACCCATTGGTAAATGAGGAGATGGAGGAGGATGATTGGTAAAGGAGGACCCATTGCAGATGAGGACGATTGGTAGAGGAGGACGATTGGTAAAGGAGGACGCATTGGTAAAGGAGGACGATTGGTAAAGGAGGACGATTGAGTAGAGGACAGGTAAAGGAGGACGATTGGTAAAGGAGGACGATTAGCAAAGGAGGACGTTTGGTAAAGGAGGACGACTGGTAAAGGAGGACGACTGGTAGATGAGGATGATTGTAGAGGAGGACGACTGGCAGATGAGGACGATTGGCAAAGGAGGACGATTGGTAGATGAGGACATTGGTAAAGGAGGACGATTGGTAAAGGAGGACATTGGCAGAGGAGGACGATTGGCAAAGGAGACGATTGGTGAAGGAGGAGATTGGTAGTAGAGGACGATTGGTAGAGGAGGACATTGGTAGTAGAGGACTACTGGTAAAGGAGGACCATTGGTAGTAGAGGACGATTGGTAGTAGAGGACGATTGGTAGTAGAGGACGACTGGTGTAGAGGACGATTGGTAAATGAGGACGATTGGTAAAAGGAGGACGATTGGTAAAGGAGGACGACTGGTAGATGAGGATGATTGGTAGATGAGGATGATTGGCAGAGGAGGACGACTGGTAGATGAGGACGATTGCAAAGGAGGATGATTGGTAAAAGGAGGATGATGAGGACGATTGGTAGAAGAGGACGATTGGTAAAGGAGGACGATTGCAAAGGAGGACGATTGGTAGTAGAGGATTGGTAGAGGAGGACGATTGGTAAAGGAGGACGATTGGTGAAGGAGGACGATTGGTAGTAGAGGACTACTGGTAGAGGAGGACGATTGGTAGTAGAGAGAGGCAAAGGAGGACGATTGTAGTAGAGGACCATTGCAGAGGAGGACGATTGGTAGAGGAGGACGACTGGTAAAGGAGGACGATTGGTAGAGGAGGACCATTGGTAGAGGATGACTTATTGTAGTAGAGGACCACTGGCAGAGGAGGACGATTGTAAAGGAGGACGATTGGCAAAGGAGGACGATTGGTAAAGGAGGACTCCATTGTAAAGGAGGACGCATTGGTAGTAGAGGACTCATTGGTAAAGGAGGACGATTGGCAAAGGAGGACGATTAGTAGAGGAGGACGCATTGCAAAGGAGGACGATTGGTGAAGGAGGACGCATTGGTAGTAGAGGACGATTGGTAGAGGAGGACGATTGGTAGTAGAGGACGATTGGTAAAGGAGGACGATTGCAGTAGAGGACGATTGGTAGTAGAGGACTCATTGTAGTAGAGGACCATTGGTAGTAGAGGACGATTGGCAAAATGAGGACGATTGCAAAGGAGGAAGATTGGTAAAGGAGGACGACTGGTAGATGAGGATGATTGGTAGATGAGGGATGATTGGCAGAGGAGGACTAACTGGTAGTAGATGTAAAGGAGGGATGATTGGTAAAGGAGGATGATTGGTAAAGAGGACGATTGGTGATTGGATTGCAAAGGAGGACGATTTGAAGGAGGGTAGAAGAGGACGATTGAGGAGGACGACTGGTAGCAGAACATTGGTAAAGGAGGACTGGTAGCAGAGGACGATTGGTAGAGGAGGACGATTGGCAGTAGAGGAGGACGACTGTGAAGGAGGAGATTGGTAGTAGAGGACTAATGGTAAAGGAGGACGATTGTGTAGAGGACGATTGGTAGAGTGACGACATAGAGGAGGACGATTGGTAAAGGAGGACGTGACAGTAAAGGAGGACGATTGCAAAGGAGGACGATTGGTAGTAGAGGACGATTGGTAAAGGATAGGACCATTGGTAAAGGAGGACGATTAGTAAAGGAGGACGCTTGGTAAAGGAGGACGACTGGTAAAGGAGGACGACTGGTAGATGAGGACTGATTGGTAGAGGAGGACGCACTGGTAGATGAGGACGATTGGTAAAGGAGGACGCATTGGTAGATGAGGACGATTGGTAAAGGAGGACGATTGGTAGAGGAGGACGATTGGTAGAGGAGGACGATTAGTAAAGGAGGACGATTGGTAAAGGAGGACGATTGGTAAAGGAGGACGCATTGGTAGTAGGAGGACGATTAGTAAAGGAGGACGATTGGTAAAGGAGGACGACTTAAAGGAGGACGTTTGGTAAAGGAGGACGACTGGTAAAGGAGGACGACTGGTAGATGAGGATGATTGGTAGAGGAGGACGACTGGTAGATGAGGACGATTGGTAAAGGAGGACGACATGGTAAAGGAGGACGATTGGTAGTAGAGGACGTCATTGGCAAAGGAGGACGCATTAGTAAAGGAGGACGTTTGGTAAAGGAGGACTGACTGGCAAATGGAGGACTGACTGGTAGATGAGGATGATTGGTAGAGGAGGACGATTGGTAGATGAGGACGCATTGGTAAAGGAGGACGATTGGTAAAGGAGGACGATTGGTAGAGGAGGACGATTGGTAAAGGAGAACGATTGGTGAAGGAGGACGATTGGTAGTAGAGGACGATTGGCAGAGGAGGACGATTGGTAGTAGAGGACGTCATTGGTAAAGGAGGACGATTGGTAGTAGAGGACGATTGGTAGTAGAGGACGATTGGTAGTAGAGGACGATTGGTAAAGGAGGACGACTGTAAAGGAGGACGATTGGTAAAGGAGGACTACTGGTAAAGGAGGACGCATTGGTAGCAGAGGACGCATTGGTAAAGGAGGACGCATTGGTAAATGGAGGACGATTAGTAAAGGAGGACGTTTGGTAAAGGAGGACGACTGGTAAAGGAGGACGCACTGGTAGATGAGGATGATTGGTAGAGGAGGACGACTGGTAGATGAGGACGATTGGTAAAGGAGGACGATTGGTAGATGAGGACGATTGGCAAAGGAGGACGATTGGTAAAGGAGGACGATTGGTAGAGGAGGACGATTGGTAAAGGAGGACGATTGGTGAAGGAGGATCGATTGGTAGTAGAGGACGATTGGTAGAGAGGAGGACGATTGGTAGTAGAGGACGATTGGCAAAGGAGGACGATTGGTAGTAGAGACGATTGGTAGTAGAGGACGATTAGTAGTAGAGGACTAGACAGTAGAGGACGCATTGGTAAATGAGGACGATTGGTAGAGGAGGACTATTGCAGAGGAGGACGATTGCAGAGGAGGACGATTGGTAGAAGAGGACGATTGATAAGGAGGACGATTAGTAAAGGAGGACGATTGGTAAAGGAGGACGCATTGGTAAAGGAGGACGATTAGTGAAGGAGGACGTATTGGTAGTAGAGGACGATTGGTAAAGGAGGACGATATGGTAAAGGAGGACCATTAGTAAAGGAGGACGTTGGTAAAGGAGGACGACTGGTAGAGGAGAGACGACTGGTAGATGAGGATGATTAGTAGAGGAGGACGACTGGAGATGAGGACGATTGGTGAATGAGGACGACTGGTAGAGGAGGACGATTGGTAAAGGAGGACTACTGAAGGAGACGATTGAAAGGAGGACGCGATTGGTAAAGGAGGACGATGGTAAAGGAGAGCGATTGGCAAAGGAGGACGCGATTGGTAAAGGAGGACGATGGTAAAGAGACGATTGGTAGAAGGAGGGTGAGGCGATTTGGTAAAGGAGGACGATTGGTAAAGGAGGACTAAGAGCTGGCGACGGTAAGGAGGACGATTGGTAGATGAGGATGACTGGTAGTAGAGGACGACAGTAGAGAGACGATTGGTAAAGGAGGACGTATTGGTAGATGGACGATTGGCAAAGGAGGACGATTGGTAAAGGAGGACGTAGAAGGAGGGCATTGGTAGAGGAGGACGATTAGTAGAGGAGGACGATTGGTAAAGGAGGACGATTGGTGAAGAGGACGATTGGTAGAGGAGGACGACATATGGTAGGAGGACGATCAGAAGTAGAGGACGATTGGTAAAGGAGGACTGATTGGTGAGAGACTACTGCAGTGAGGATGATTGGTAGAGGAGGACGATTGCAGTAGAGGGACGCATTGGTAGAGGAGGACGATTGGTAGATGAGGACGATTGCGAAGGAGGACGATTGAGTAGAGGACTGATTGGTAGAGGAGGACGATTGGTAGAGGAGGACTGATTGGTAAGGAGGACGCATTGGTAAAGGAGGACGATTGCAGAAGAGGACGATTGGTAGAGGAGGACGATTGGTAGAGGAGGACGATTGGTAAAGGAGGACGCATTGGTAAAGGAGGACGATTGGTAAAGGAGGACGATTGGTAGTAGAGGACGATTGGTAAGGAGGACGATTGGTGAATGGAGGACGATTAGTAAAGGAGGACGATTAGTAAAGGAGGACGATTTGTAAAGGAGGACTGATTAGCAGATAGAGGACGATTGGTAGAGGAGGACGACTGGTAGATGAGGGACGATTGCATGAGGACGATTAGCAGAGGACGACTGTGATGAGGACGATTAGTAATAGAGGACGATTAGTAGAGGAGGACGCATTGGTAAGAGGAGGACCTTACTATTGCGAGAAGGAGGACGATTGGTAAAGGAGGACGCATTGGTAAAGGAGGACGATTGGTAAAGGAGGACGATTGGTAATAGGAGGACGCATTAGCAAAGGAGGACCTGACTGGTAAAGGAGGACGATTAGTAAAGGAGGACGTTAGCAAAGGAGGACGACTTAGTGAAGGAGGACTGACTGGTAGATGAGGACAGATTAGTAGAGGAGGACGACTGGTAGATGAGGACGATTAGTAAAGGAGGACGATTGGTAGATGAGGACGATTGGTAAAGGAGGACGATTGGTAAAGGAGGACGACTGGTAGAGGAGGACGATTGGTAAAGGAGGACGATTGGTAAAGGAGGACGCATTGGTAGAAGGAGTGAACGATTGGTAGAGGAGGACGATTGGTAGTAGAGGACGATTGCAAAGGAGGACGATTGGTAAAGAGGATGATTGGTAGAGGAGACGCATTGGTAATAGAGGACATTGGTAGTGAGAGGACGATTGGTAGATGAGGACGACGAAAGGAGGACGATAAAGGAGGACGATTGGTAGTAGGAGGACGATTGGTAGAGGAGGACGATTGGTAAATGATGACGATTGTGAATGAGGGCCGATTGGTAGAAGAGACGGTAGTAGGAGTGGTTAGTAGAGGACGCATTGGTAGAGGAGGACGATTAGAAGGAGGACGCTATTGGTAGCAGAGGACGATTGGTAGAAGGAGGTACGTATTGGTGAAGCGATGGACGTACTGGTAGAGGAGGACGATTGCTAGAGTGAGGACGATTGGTAGTGAGACGACTGGTAGGTGAGGACGCATTGGCAAAGGAGGAACGCGTGGTAAAGTGAGGACGCATTGGCAGAGGAGTGACGCATTGGTAAGAGGAGTGACTATGCATTGGTAGTAGAGGACGATTGGTAGAGGAGGACGATTGGTAGAGGAGGACGATTGGTAGAGGAGGACGATTGGTAGAGGAGTGACAATTGGTAAAGGAGGACGATTGGTAGAGAGAGGACGATTGGTAGTAGAGGACGACTGGTAGCGGCAAAGGAGGACGCATTGGTAAAGGGAGGACGACTGGTAGATGAGGACGATTGGTAAAGGAGGACGACTGGTAGATGAGGACGATTGGTAGAGGAGGACGATTGGTAGATGAGGACGATTAGCAATAGGAGGACGATAAAGGAGGACGATTGGTAGAGGAGGACGATTGGTAAAGGAGGACGATTGGTGAAGGAGGACGATTGGTAGAGGAGACGACGCATTGGTAGCAGATGACGCACTGGCAAAATGATGACCACTGGCAAGAGAGGACTGATTGGCAGAGAGGACGATTGGCAGCAGAGGACCGATCTGGTAGCAGAGTGACCATTGGTAACAGGACAGCTATTAGCAGCAGATGACCATCAGCAGCAGAGACCACTGGCAAGAACAGAGTGATGCCACTGGCAGAGATGACGCATTGGCAAATGATGACCATTGGTAGAAGAGGACGATTGGCAGAGTGAGGACCCACTGGCAGCAGAGGACTATTGGTGTAGAGGACGACTGGAAGTAGAGCGACCAATGATCGCGATGAATAGTGAGACGACCTACTGGGCAGTAGAGGACCGATTGGCAACGGATGGACGATTGGTAAAGTGCAAGAGACTACTGCAAAAGGACAGACGTAATGAGATGACGTGGCAATTGGTGAAGGAGGACGATTGGTAAAGGAGGACGATTGGTGAGGATTGCAGAGGAGGACGATTGGTAGATGAGAGGACGCATTGGCAAAGGAGGACGATTGGTAAAGGATATAGTACGTATGCGTAAAGGAGGACGACTGGTAAAGGAGGACGACTGGTAGATGAGGACGATTGGTAGAGGAGGACGACTGGTAGATGAGGACGATTGGTAAAGGAGGACGATTGGTAGATGAGGACGATTGGTAAGAAGAGGACGATTGGTAAAGGAGGACGATTGGTAGAGGAGGACGATTGCAAAGGAGGACGATTTGAGTAAAGGAGGACGACTTGGTAGAGAGGACCTACTGGCAGAGGAGGACGCATTGGTAGTAGGAGGACGACTGGTAGTAGAGGACCCATTGGTAGAGGGACTATTGGTAGATGAGTGACCATTGCAAAGGAGGACGATTGGTGAAAGGAGGATGCATTGGCAGAGGAGGACTTACTGGTAGAGGAGGACGATTGGTGAAAGGAGGACGATTGGTAGTAGAGACGATTAGTAGAGGAGGACGATTAGTGAAAGGAGAGACTGATTGGTAGAAGAGGACGATTAGTAGAAGGAGGACGATTGGTGAGAGAGGACGATTGGTAGTAAGAGGACGACATAAGGAGGACATCAGAGGAGGACGATTGGTAGAGGAGGACGCATTGGTAAAGGAGGACGACTAAAGGAGGACGACTAGTAGAAGGAGGACGATTGGTAGAGGAGGACGTATTGGTAGAGGAGAGACGATTGGTAAAGGAGGACGATTGGTAAAGGCAGACGATTGCAAAGGAGGACGATTGATAGAGGAGCATTGGTAAAGGAGGACGATTGGTAAAGGAGGACGACTGGCAGAGTGAGGACGATTGGTAAAGGAGGACGACTGGTAGATGAGGAACGATTGGCAAAGGAGGACGTATTGGTAGATGAAGGACGATTGGTAAAGGAGGACGATTGCAAATGAGGACGATTGGTAGAGGAGGACGCATTGGTAAAGGAGGACGTATTGGTAAAGGAGGACGATTAGTAGTAGAGGACGATTAGTAAGGCATAGGAGGACGACTGGTAAAGGAGGACGATTAGTGTAGGAGGACGATTGGTAGTAAGGAGGACGATCATTGGTAGAGGAGGACGACTGGTAGATGAGGACGATTGGTAGAGGAGGACGATTGGTAGAGAGGACGATTGGACGAGCATTGGTAGAAGAGACGATTGCAAAGGAGGACGATGGTAAGGGACGATTGGTAGAGGAGGACGATTGGTAGTGAGGACGCATTGGTAGAGGAGGACGATTGGTAGGAGGACGATTGGTAAAGGAGGACTACTGGTGAGTAGAGGACGCATTGGTAGAGGAGGACGCATTGGTAGTAGAGGACGCATTGGTAAAGGAGGATCGATTGTAGTAGAGGACGACTGGGTAGTAGGAGGACGATTGGTAGTAGAGGACGATTGGTAAAGGAGGACGATTGGTAGTAGAGGATCGATTGGTAGAGGAGGACGATTGGTAGAGGAGGACGATTGGTAGAAGGAGGACGCATTGGTAAAGGAGGATCGATTGGTAAAGGAGGACGATTGCAGTAAAGGAGGACGCATTGGTAAAGGAGGACGATTGGTAAAGGAGGACGACAGTAAAGGAGGACGATTGGTAAAGGAGGACGACTAGTAAAGGAGGACGACTGGTAAGATGAGGGACGATTGTTAGTAGGAGGACGACTGGTAGATGAGGACGATTAGTAAAGGAGGACGATTGGTAGATGAGGACGATTGGCAAAGGAGGACGATTGGTAAAGTGAAGGGATGATTGGTAGAGGAGACGATTGGTAGAGGAGGACGATTGGTAAAGGAGGACGATTGGTAAAGGAGGACGATTGGTAAAGGAGGACGATTGGTGAAGGAGGGACGATTGGTAGTAGAGGACGATTGTGATGAGACGATTGGTAAAGGAGGACGATTAGTAAAGGAGGACGCTTGGTAAAGGAGGACGACTGGTAAAGGAGGACGCACTGGTAGATGAGGATGATTGGTAGAGGAGGACGACTGGTAGATGAGGACGATTAGTAAAGGAGGACGAATTGGTAGATGAGGACGATTAGTAAAGGAGGACCGATTGGTAAAGGAGGACGCATTGGTAGAGGAGGACGATTGGCAAAGGAGGACGACTGGTGAAGAGGACGATTGCAGTAGTAGAGGACGCATTGGTGAGAGAGGACGATTGGTAGTAGAGGACGATTGGTAGAGGAGACGATTGGTAGTAGAGGACGATTGGTAGTAGAGGACGATTGGTAGTAGAGGACGATTGGTAGTAGAGGACGATTGGTAAATGGAGGACGATCGGTAAAGGAGGACGCATTGGTAAAGGAGGACGATAGTAGAGGAGGAGCGATTGGTAAAGGAGGACGATTAGTAAAGGAGGACGTATTGGTAAAGGAGGACGACATTAGTAAAGGAGGACGCATTGGTAGAAGAGGACGCATTGGTAAAGGAGGACGATTGGTAAAGGAGGATGCATTGGTAAAGGAGGACGATTGGTAAAGGAGGACGACTGGAAAGTGAGGACGACTGGTAGAGGAGGACGATTGGTAGAGGAGGACTGACTGGTAGATAGGAGGACGCATTGGTAAAGGAGGACGATTGGTAGATGAGGACGACTGGTAAAGGAGGACGATTGCAAGGAGGACGATTGGTAGAGGAGGACGATTGGTAGAGGAGGACGATTGGTAAAGGAGGACGCATTGGTAAAGGAGGACGATTGGTAAAGGAGGACGATTGGTGGGGCAAGGAGGACGATTGGTGGTGTGGAGGATTACTGGTAAAGGAGGACGACAAAGGAGGACGATAGTAAAGGAGGACGTTTGCAAAGGAGGATGACTGGTAAAGGAGGACGACTGGTAGATGAGGACATTGGTGAGAGGACGCACTGGTAGATGAGGACGATTGGTCTTGATATCTCATCATGTCCTTCAACGCCAGCCCTCCTAGACAAGCCACAGGATAACCACCTTTACCTGGTTGTGATAGATATTCCCACTCGTTGGGGGCCACAGTCACCCACACAGGTGATTTGAGTGCAATGCTTCGGTGGGCAGGCCTCATCGAACCCTCAAGTGGCTTAACCCGCAGGTTCCCTGACTGTCTTAGGCGAGTCTACGCGGCAAATTATAGGCTCTCGAGGAGGTGTCAGTTGCAGCTCCAATGCCACGACTCCTCTAAATAGCGAAGTACTATTGTGACACCTTCCCCATACTCCTGACCCCCATGCCTTTTTCCGCCCAAGACATGAGCCTCCTTGCAATGACCTATCGCCGCAGGGCCTATTTGGGTTCTCTGTCACGGTCAGTCGAACGTAGGGGGACAAACACACATGTAATGTGAGGTCCCGCTCAGGCAAGCCTGAGGCCCGGGTAGTGTCAGCTGATGGCCAGTCACATGCCATTCCACTTCATGCTTTTTAGGAGCGTGAGAGAGCTCCCACCATGACGCAGAGTCCCGCCTCAGGCTAACCTGAGGCCTGGTAGTACACTTAACCGCTGGGCACCAGCCGTCCCATTTAATATTTCACTTTCGACAGGTAGCGTTCGATTCGAACCACGCGGTTCCGAGCTGCCCAAGCAATTAGAGAGCGCAAGAGATTCTTGTTACACCACAGCTATCTGTGGTCAGACTGTCACTGCAGAACACTTAGACAGCCACTCCCAGTGTCTTGGGCCTCCCAATCCTGGGTTGGATTCTGTACCATCGCTCTCAGATTTTGTGCCTGTTTAGGGGAACAGGTCTTCCTCACCTTCACTTCTTCGTACCGGCGGAGCCATCGAACTTCACTTTGGCTAAATAGAATTATAAAATAGCAATACGTAACTGGAACGAAGTACACTG